>NC_056739.1:379483430-379703430 GCF_019279795.1 Protopterus annectens | reverse complement strand
TGTTGCAATCCCTTTTGTCAAGTTACACAAGTCAGTTCTGCACAAACTATAACAGTGCCAGCGTATCTGAGTCACCATTCTTGTAGATTTTAAGTTTTCCTTTGCACTAGCCCCATGCAATCCCACCCTCTAAAAACAAGGGTCATTCAACACCCTCAGACATTTTGGTCTCTTTCATGTTTCACTTATTTTATGACAAGGTCAAACCACTAGGCACAAATGCGTCTTTTCAGGGACATCCCAGCTATGGGGTTTGTACAGAATCCAAAATGAGGCAAATGGAAATGGAATTAAAACCAGGTTCACTAGATGAAACTCATTAGCAGCTTGTATCCTTTATCCGCAGTGATGAACTGCCATTCCACGTTACTTCCACATCAGCGAACACAATGAACCTGTCCCAAACCAGTCACTCTGTCAGACACTATACTAATGTCAGAAGTGTTCAGTGTCCTACCTAGCAAAGATCACACACATATGTCCAAACTGCAAACTGATTCTACATCTACAGCCAACAGTAGACCAAAAAATACTTAACTAAATAACTTCTTTACAACATAGCCATTTAAAGACTGGATGTGGAAGGTCAAAGGCATGGAAATGGTGAACTTTTAAACTGCATTAAATACATACAGCTATTCAGGAATACAATTAATTAGAAATGCAGTTTGGATAAATATGCATGGTAAAGAGCAATGAAGCCTGACAAAGTGATATGTACCAATGCTCTTGCAGCTTATTTAAACAATGCTCTTTTACTGGCTTGGCACCAAACCTTCCGCCTCATTACAAAATGTCCAAAAGGTTATACACATATACAATCTCTTGACACAGTTGTAAAGCAGTATTAAACAAAGACAGTTAATCTCAAGATGAATGATTTACAGGGTTCCATAATCACTATTTAATGTTGTATGCCAGTACAGTATACTGTTGTTGTTATTTTTAATCCACTACGGATTTTTATTTTTGTAATATAATGCTTTAAATGAATTAAACTGCCATCTATCACTAAGTAAAATGTAAACATTAGGTCACTGGACCACATTCATATTTAATATGTGTCAATATGTGATGCAGACAGCACATGAGCACAGCAACATAATGTTGTTCTGTCTGTCTTGGTCACCAGTGTTGCTACCTTGTATTTCAGGCAAAGCAGAGCTGCAGTATCACTTTTGCAAAAATCTGACCATGTACATCACAGCCGCTAATAAACAAATCAAAGTATCACAATAAACTTCTAACGGTAACATGAAGTAAGTGGTGAAGAGAATTTTGAACACTACAATGAAAAGAACGTTAAGCAGCAACAAGCCTGACAGCTTACAGGAAGTGCTTAATGAGTAGAAGCCTCTCCAAGACTTCCCAAGAACACTAAAAGAGAAACTCTGTGTTCCTGTTTATCCCTAAGCCTGACTGCCAGAATCTGGAAATACTTTCAGTATAAGGAAATCTACCTTTCAGCTCCCTGTGAGACTTTCCAGGAACACTAAAAGAGAAACTCTGGGTTCCTGTTTATCCCTAAGCCTGACTGCCAGAATCTGGAAATACTTTCAGTATAAGGAAATCTACCTTTCAGCTCCCTGTGAGACTTTCCAGGAACACTAAAAGAGAAACTCTGGGTTCCTGTTTATCCCTAAGCCTGACTGCCAGAATCTGGAAATACTTTCAGTATAAGGAAATCTACCTTTCAGCTCCCTGTGAGACTTCCCAGGAACACTAAAAGAGAAACTCTGGGTTCCTGTTTAGCCCTAAGCATGACTGCCAGAATCTGGAAATACTTTCAGTATAAGGAAATCTACCTTTCAGCTCCTTGTGAGACTTCCCAGGAACACTAAAAGAGAAAGTATGTTGTTATAGTCAATTGAAAGACTGTATTCTTTATTAATATAATATTACACTGCCAGGTTAGGCAGGTTTCCTGAGTCAGGTAAGGCAGCAGCCATCCCCCCCCAAAGCATCCCATTTTTCCCCACCTCCAGCCTATCTTACACTCCCTCATATCTTTCTCATATCTACATTGTACCCTCTCCTTCAACTCCTCATCTCCCCTAGCCTGGAATTACCCCAGGTGCTGCTTATACTGGAATTACGGTGACTGCCCACTAGGTGGCACCTTTTCACTTGCCGTTTTTCATACATCTCTAAACTGTTCTTTTATAACTTACTAGCTACACCCTCTGTTCATTTTAAAGCTCTTTGTGTACCAAGCTATCCTTTCTACTTTTCTAGCCCTAGCTCTACTCTATCTCTTCCCATCTTACTGTGCCCTTAAGTGTCTCTTATCTCTACTCTCCCCTCGAAGCATCTTAATTCTCCCACTGCTAAGCCTCTCACCTCCCTGCTACTCTTTCCGCCTGATACTCACCTGTTACCTCTCTATCTCACTGATTGTCTCTCTTGACACAGGACTCCTTGTCTCATCCCGCTCCGTTCGCCCTGCGGGCTCACTCCGCTCCCCTACCCTGCCCCCTATTCCCACCCGCCCCCACTACTCCTACACTTATTCCACCAAGACCACACCCCCTATATCACTGCACCAATACCAGTGCTCACATCATTATCACACCACACCTTACACATCACTATATAATTAGTCACACCCACCTCTAATTAACTCTCTCATTCACACCCATCTCCACAGACATCACCACACCAAATCACCTCCCACACCACTCACTCTATCCCCTTACATTAACTCCACAATGCCAACATCCCACTTCCAACTCTATATTCAACTACTTCTCTTCCTCACACTACTTCCTTCTCTTTTTACTACCTATCGTTTAACCTCTTATGAGCAACCACTCTACGCCGCCACCATCTTTCCCTCTAAACATACTTCTACACTACCTCTAGCCATTACTGCAATCTCTCTAAACATTACAGCCACACCCAACTATACACTTCCCAAATATCACAGACTAGCACCAATTAAATATAACAATCCCAATAATAAAAACCTACCGTACTACTATTATAAGTTACTTTACCACAAACATATCACATAACTTCACTCCCTACTAGATGGTGACATTCATCCAAACCCTGGTCCTAACCATACCTCTTCCACAGATAAATGTACTCTAATTGCCAGTACCTCCATAACTCCCTCCAAAACTGCAAACTCCCTCCTTATAGCACATCTTAATATACGCAGCGTTAAAAATAAAATCCCACACCTCCATGCCCTCCTAGATGTCCACCACTTTGATATCCTATGCCTATCTGAAACTTGGCTAAAACCCACAGTCAATGATAATGAAGTTACCCCTCCTGGTTATAATATCATCCGAAGAGACCGTACTGCCAAAAAGGGAGGAGGGGTCGCAATCCTCTATAAAACCAAACTACAAATCAGCACCATAGATCTTAACCCACCTTTAGACAATTCAGCTGAATTACTTATCACTAAACTCCAGGTCAACCCTAATAAAGCTATTAATGTCATCTGTTTATACCTACCACCAGGAAATAATATTAATACCCTCGAAAATATCCTAAATTGGTGTTCTATTAACCTCCCACATGAAACAATAATCTTAAGAGACTTTAATATTGACTGGCTGTCCTGTAACAGTAGTAACCCTTCCACCCATATTAACTTATATGGCTTTACTCAAACCATTAACTCCTCTACTAGAACTCACAAACCCACCAACAAAGAAACTAACTTGGACTGGATACTGACTAATAACCCTCTTCAAACCTACAATGTAGGGATCCTCACAGATGATCTAAGTGACCACTCCCTAACCTACTTTATCAGATCTAAAACCAACCCCACTCATTCCAACATTGCCAGGACTGTTCGCTGCAAAAAACAATTTAACCATGATCTATTTCTGACAGAACTTAAACAATGTAATTGGTCTCCACTAAAACATCTTCCACTTGATGAAGCAGTAGCCTATTTTAATACCACTTTCTTATCCATCCTGAACCACCATGCCCCATTACGCTCTATTAGATGCAAAGCTAAACCAGCACCCTGGCTCTCAAATACTACTAGGCATAAAATCCGCCTGAGAAACAAAGCCTGGGCTAAATGGCGTGCTACTAAAAACCCATTAGATCATTTAATTTTTAAACAACTAAGAAATAATACTAAAACAGCCATAGTGCTAGATAAAAAGAACTACTACCTCCAATTACAGCAAACCCATCTTAATAAGCCTCAAATGTTTTGGAACAGCATTAACAAACTTCTGCACCCAGGTCAATCTACCTCCCCTAACCCTCTAGTCTAGGCTCTAACCCAGATAACCCCATTCAAACTGCCAACTCCTTTAATTCATTCTTTACCAACACCATCCAATCTCTTGCTAGCCATCTTTCACCAGACACATCAAATCTGCCTAACTCATCTTTAAATCCTCCTCCATCCTTTCAATTTCAACCAGTGCCTACTTCTACTATATGCTCTCTTCTATTAAAACTGAAACCTTCCACCCCTTCTGCTGACCAACTCCCAGCAGAATACCTTCAAATTGGTGCCAGACCCATTGCCTACCCCATATCCATTCTTATTAATAGAACCATCTGTAAAGGATACATCCCATCCATCTGGAAAATTTCTTACATTATTCCTCTACACAAAGGTGGGAACTCTAGTGACTACTCTAACTTTCGTCCAATAGCCTTACTATCTCCTCTGGCAAAAATTATGGAAAAATGTATCCAGAAGCAACTTCTAAACCACCTTCTCCAAAATAAACTATTGGCAAACTGTCAACACGGTTTTAGACCCTACCACAGTACCACCACAGCCCTGCTATCATTTACAGATTGTATTAACAATAAACGTAACAACGGCCTTCTTTCCTCTGCAGTTTTCATTGATTTATCCAAAGCCTTTGACATGGTTCATCATCAACTGCTCTTGCATATTATGAAATCACTTTCGCTAGACCCATTAGCCATCAACTGGTTCAAATCTTACCTCAATAACAGAAAACAAGCAGTACTTTGGCACAATAATCTTTCTAATCTCTTACCTATCTCCCTGGGTGTCCCTCAGGGTTCCATACTAGGCCCTCTCCTATTTTCCATCTATATTAATGATCTTCAGTCAGCAATTCCACATTCTACCTGCATTCAGTATGCTGATGACTCCACTACTATCTGCTCAGCTACTTCTCAAACCGACCTGAAGAACATCACCCAGAATGCATTTAATACTGTTGAACAATGGTTTACAAAACGTTGCCTCCTTCTAAATCCAAAAAAACTAAACTTCTACTCTTCTCTCCAACCCGTAAGTCCACCCCCATCCATTTTACACTTGCATCTAATGATGGTACGGTTATCTCTCCAGACCTCACTACCAAACTCCTAGGAATAACTATAGACAACAACCTCAAATTTGACACACATATTAACAGTACAATAAAAATGATCAACAAGAAACTTGGATCCCTCTATAGAATCAAACCCTTTCTTACTCCAACAGCCAGGACTGCTATCGCCAGAACACATCTCATCTCTACATTGCTCTATGCGTCACCCATTTATACAAACCTTTCTAAAGCCAATATTAACAAGTTGACGGTATCCTATAATAATATTGCCAGATTTGCTGCTGCCTCTCCTTTTCGAACTCATCACTGTCTAAATCTTAAACAACTTGATTGGTTAGAGTTTCTACACCATCTCCACTTCGCTCAGCTTACAACTGCCCACAAAACCCTACACCAATCCTCCAATACTCCTATTCTTGCAAGCCTCCTTACCCTCTACCAAAATCCGAAAAACCTACGCTCTTCTAATAAACTTCAGATTAACACCTGCAGATCCAACAATTTGGCAGGAGACTCCCTCTTCTGCAATTCCATTGGTAAGCTTTGGAATGCTCTACCCTCTGAACTTACAACTCTCTGCTCTCATACTCTTTTCAAAAAGAAGCTTAAGCTTCATCTCATGACTCACTGGTTATGTTCCTGTTCTATCCCTGACTAACTGCTGCTTCCTTTCACCTACAACCTCCTGTTTTATCTAGCCTTCTCTTCTAACTCTGCTCAGGACGTAACTTTTGACTGAAGTCTTCACATAGATACCGATAGCTCATAAATGCTTATTGCTCTGGCCATGCCTAATACTTAAAAAAAAAAAAAAAAAATCATTTTGCTGTATTCTTCTGTATACTTTTTTATGATTGTACTTAATTTGGTGTTTTTTATTGTATATTGTTATTTTGTATATCATTTGTTAATGGCTTGTACTCAACATGGAGCTTTTCTCCCCGGGCCTCTACTGAAAATGGACATGCATCCAGCTAGACTAGCCCGGTCAACAAATGTAAAATAAAATAAATAAATAAAATAAAATAAAGTAAGGAACTTCTCTTGCTTGGTATGCTGCTGGTTAATAAAGTTGCTTCAGAAGAAAGGGATCATAACTATACCCCAGGGAAAGCTGACATAATCTCTTTCCTTAACCCACAGCAGCGATATGACGAAAAGGATTTTTTTATGATGACACCACAGGTGCACAGTGACGGTACCATGGGTTGTTTGATATCACTACATACGCAGAATAACACTGTATCCACCTTACAGCAGGAGTACAAACATCAAATCTTGCTATGTAACCAAAGGAAGCAAGTAGCAGACTATTAGCTAAGGGCATGGAACTAGCCTGTACAATCATGTTCCTTAGATATAAACTAACGTTCCTTCTTTCGATGACATTACTCCAAGACTAAAATATTACCAGCCACTCATGACATTACAGTCACTTAGCAGGACACAGCTTCTCCAGAAAACATAAAATAAAACACCATTTATTCACTGTAGCCCTCAATAAGCATCAATGCATCACTCTCAAAAAGTACTGTCCTCCACTCAGACACTGCCTACAATTAAAAAACTATTCGTACTCCCTTAGAGACACCGATACTAATCTTCTCATTATATCTCCCTACAGGTCTACTTCAGATGATCGAAGTTTCAGAACTTCGAACATTACATGGCTGACGACCATATGATCAAAGTTTTGAAACATGAAACATCAAATAAAACAGAAAATAAAAACAAAAAAAAAAGTTTTCGTTCACCTTTTTGCAGGAGGGTAATGCCCCACTGCACCCCCACACCCCCTGTTAATTAAATATACCAACTCTGAGATCTCATTACATCGAGGAAAATGTTAAATTTCCAGTTCCGCACTGTACAGCAATCTCCATTCAGAACGTTTGAAGTTTCAAAACTTCGATTATATGGTTATCAGCCATATGATGTTTGAAGTTCTGAAACTTCGGTCATCTGAAGCAGACCCCTTTACACATTATCATCCAATGAAAAGACCTTTCTCAAAAACTGGGCCTGAATGTTGGAACACCTTGGCACACCAGATGCATATCATTATTACTAAACTTTGAATTATACATATATAAAACAAAACCTTGAAAAATCTACCCATTGTCTATGCTATGACAGTTACTTTCAAATTATATACCACCATCTTGACAATCTTAGTATAACTATACCCTATAGTGCTTCCCACTATGCATTCACACTCTCACCTTACCTCTCCCATTGTATTCAACTCTCAAAACACTACACCACACCAGCAACCATCACCACCTATCCATGCACCCGTTAAATACAGCCCCCTGCAGCCCGCCATATACTCTCAGTCTATTGCATTACACCTGTGTACTCCTAAACTATCTGTTTTCCTACACTTTTCACTAACATTCCTAGACTACATCTTTATTGTTATTTCAAATTACCATGCACTCTTGCTATATATTTTCATTCTTACTCTTTTAAAGATTTACAGATTTACAGTTTATTTTACTCCAGTTACATTTTAACGCACATCCCTATTCTTGTTTTGGTATTAATCTTGGTGGCTTTGGAAATGCCTGCCCCTCCTGTAAATTTGTGTTTGAACACTCCTCCTGGGTCTATCTCATTTGCTCACTCAACCGAGTACAGTGAGATCATATTTTGACTTCAGACACTCCTACCAGTCCCATCTGTTCAGCTCTATCTTCTGTTTCTCCTTTCTCCCTTTCCACTTTCCAAAAAAAAAATGTCTAAGCTTGTTTTCTGCCTTTCCTGTAACTAGTCTAGTCCAGATATAGATTTGCTGTAACCAGGACTGTTTGTAAGCTTCTGAGCCCCCAAGCCTTTCTGTGTTGGAGAGAAGCCTTCTAGCTTATCAGTGGGAGTGGTAAGCACTAGGTAGCCTATCTACCACAAGAGTGGTTTCTGGCCCAGAAATTGTAGTTTATTGGCCATTTGGCAGTTTCTCCATCTCTTTCAACTTTCTGGTTTAAAAGCCCGCGTTTGCGCTTGTTTCCTAAATAGTCTAGTCCGGATACAGATTTGCTGTATCCAGGACTGTCTGTAAGCTTCTGAGCTCCCCAAACCTTTCTGTGTTGGAGGGAAGCCTTCTAGCTTATCAGTGGGAGTGGTAAGCACTAGGTAGCCTATCTACCACAAGAGTGGTTTCTGGCCCAGAAATTGTAGTTTATTGGCCGTTTGGCAGTTTTTCCATCTCTTTCAACTTACTGGTTTAAAAGCCCATGTTTGCGCTTGTTTCCTATCTTTCCTGTAACTAGTCTAGTCCAGATACAGATTTGCTATATCCAGGACTGTTTGTAAGCTTCTGAGCCCCCCCCCCCCAAGCCTTTCTGTGTTGGAGGGAAGCCTTCTAGCTTATCAGTGGGAGTGGTAAGCACTAGGTAGCCTATCTACCACAAGAGTGGTTTCTGGCCCAGAAATTGCAGTTTATTGGCCATTTGGGCAGTTTTTCCATCTCTTGCAACTTTCTGGATTAAAAGCCCGCATTTGCACTTGATTTGCACCTTTCCTGTAACTAGTTTAGTCCAGATACAGATTTGCTGTATCCAGGACTGCTTGTAAGCTTCTGAGGCCCCCCCCCCAAGCCTTTCTGTGTTGGAGGGAAACCTTCTAGCTTGTCAGTGGGAGTGGTAAGCTCTAGGAAGCCTATCTACCACAGGAGTTGTTTCTGGCCCAGAAATTGTAGTTTATTGGCCGTTTGGGCAGTTTTTCCATCTCTTTCAACTTTCTGGTTTGAAAGCCCGTGTTTGCGCTTGTTTCCCACCTTTCCTGTAACTAGCCAAGTCCAGATACAGACTTGCTGTATCCAGGGCTGTTTGTAAGCTTCTGAGCCCCTCAAGCCTTTCTGTGTTGGAGGGAAGGATTCTGCCTTATCAGTGGGAGTGATAAGCACTAGGTAGTCAATCTACCACAAGATCCAGGTACAGATTCTTAGTTTTAGCACTTGAATTTGCTTATTCATGCTCAGCACTTGTTCAGAACTTGTTAGCACTAAATAAGCTACAAATTACTACACTCAACCTTCCTCTTTACCTAGAGCAAAACAGTCTTTGCACTTACTTTCCTCACTTGCTTAGAGAAAAACAGCTCTTATACTCACTTTCCTCACTTGTCTAGAGGAAAGTAGTTTTTTTATTCAGGCATGTCCAAGGGTCAGCTCCCAGTGTTCTCTCCTGTCTATTTGATGAATCTGGGCATCTTGGGGCAATGTAGCAATTGCCTCATGTACACAGACAACCCTCTCCTCCTAGCACCCAACACCACAACCTGTGAAAGATGCACTTATCTAGCCAAACTGGAGGTAAACCTCTCTCCAACCAAGACTGAACTTGACAGTCAAGAGGAGAAGGTAAACACTTGCACCACACCACACTCATCACATAGTCCCACAAAACCTACACCACCGAAATTCACAGATGGAAACACAAAAACATTCACGGAGGATCTCAATAATAATCTGCTCAAGCAACAGAGACCTCCAAAGCAGAAATGCAAGCAACCTCCACCCCCCAACAAAACCTACACCACCAAAATTCACAGATGGAAACACAAAAACATTCACGGAGGATCTCAATAATAATCTGCTCAAGCAACAGAGACCTCCAAAGCAGAAATGCAAGCAACCTCCACCCCCCAACACAACCCAAATGACACATAGCCCACAGACTCAGTGTGCCATTGAACCACAGCCCGTAAGGCAAAACAAGGTACCTAACACACTAGTCCTAGGTGACTCTATAGTCAGGCACAATGATGTCCCACTCACCAGGCTAAACAAGGAGAAGGTTACTGTCAGCTGCCTGTCTGTTGCCAGGATCCGCCACATAAGCCACGCACTCAGGTCACTCCACAACAAGAACAAATATGACTCTGTCATTGTCCATGTTGGTGTGAATGACCTGAGACGTACCTCCCTGGACTACATGAAAAGAGACATGGAAGTGCTCTCCGATCTTGTAGCCCAGGCAGGTATGACCCTAGCCCAGAGTAGCATCCTGCCATTGCCAGAATGATACTGCAGTACAAGGACAAAATAATTGACTTCAACAATTGGCTAAGCTTCTGGTGTCATTCTAAGGGGATCCAGTATCTGTCTGCCTAGGACAACATGGTAGACAGACCACGATGCTTTGTCAGAGATGGTCTGCACTTGTCACCCCTGTGATTCCGGATACTGGCTAAGGCTCTTGCTGCCCCTATAGTGCCTTTTTTAGGCAAGGTTCAAATGACAAATTCACCACTGTAACAGGAACAGGCAAGCAAAAACTGAGGGGAATGCTACTCAATGCTAGAAGTCTAAACCTCAAAATGCACTCCCTCGAGGCACTCCTTAAAATGGAGAACATCGATATCTGTGCAGCGACTGAGACCTGGTTCAAGGCTCCAGACAGCACACCTACATTACCAGGCTATAACTCATACCATACTTTTCGGCCATCTAACCTGGACCGAAACACCAAAGGTGGAGGTGTGTCCATATTCATTAAGGATATCCACACCTCCAGGCTAGTTGCTCAGCATAATGCATCCAAGGTTATCCAAGTGCAACTAACTCTGGGCAAAACTGCAATCTAAATTGCAGCTTGCTACAGATCCCCCACCATGCCCCAGGATTCCCACTCCTCTTTTCTTGATATACTGGAAAATATTATGGTTCAACCAAACAACATAATAATGGGTGATTTCAACTACCCCACCATAAACTGGGAAAGCTACTCATGTACCAACTCCTTCGCTCAACGCTTTCTGGAATTCATAAATTCCAATGCCCTGGATCAACTTATCCACACCTCCACCAGGGGCAACAATATCCTAGACCCAGTCATTACAACATGAGTGACCGGTGTTCCACACCTGAAGTCAACTTCTCGTTGGTCAGATCCGACCATAAGCTAATCACCCTAAATATCCACATCTCACCCCCACACCCCATTAAGGAAATCATAGTAAAAAATTTCTCCAAAGCCAACTTCATGCTTCTTAAGACAGAAGTGAGAACTTTATGATACCCATGCAGAAGGAAAATACAGTTATGACTGCTGAATCCTACACAGATGCACTCCATAAGCACTTACACAAGTGCATGGATCGTCCTATCCCAAACAGAGCCAAGATGCTACTCTCCAAAAAAAGGAAGCCAAAGTGGTGGTCCCCTGCCATAAACAAACTCTACAACAAAAGGAGGAAACTGTTGCAAAACAGAGTAAAATCCCATGAGTGGAAGAGTTCCCTGGTCAACCTCAGTAAGAAGCTGAGATCCCTTATAAGATCCTCCAAAGCTAGCTACGAAAACAAAATCGCCACTGATTCTAGGGACAACCACAAAGCATTTTATAGCTATGTCAAGAATCTCAATGGCAACACCCAGATCTTCTCTGAGTTACAGCACAACGGCATGAAAATTACAGAACCAAGTGATATTGCCAAAGTCCTGGCAGATAGGTTCAGTGCTAACTTTACCCCCTCTATGCAGGTAAAAGCTAGACTCTCTAATGCCAAAAACATAGCATCCATGGGACTGGACAACATCTCAGGCTGCGTTTTACACAAACTTCAGAACTAACTGGCTCCCCACCTAAGCACCATGTCCAATCATGGTCTCACATCATGCTTTGTGCCCACTGAATGGTGCACCACAACACTTATCCCACTCCACAAAGGGGGAGCCACCACTGATCCCGAGAACTATCTCCCTATTAGCCTGATGAGCCTGGTCTGTAAGGCCATGGAACGTATCATCATTGAACTCATAAACAAAGACATCGGTAACCTCCAAACTCTGGACCCCACCCAGTTCGGATTTGTGAAAGAAGAATGCCTCCTGAACCTGATCGACTTCTTTGAGGCAGTCACCAAAGCTGTAGACGAGGGTAAGGTGGTTCACACAGCCTATCCTGACCTCGCCAAGGCTTTTGACACCATCCCCCATTCTGGAATTATAGCTAAACCCACTAAATTAGGTATAAATCCCTACGTTACAAGATGGGTTGCTAATTGGCTCACTGACAGAACCCACACTGTAAAAGTTGCAGTACCACAGGGTTCAGTCCTGGGATCTCTTATGTTTGGTATCTACTTCTCTGAAGTACAGGCTAACATAGAAGGCCTTTGGCTAACGAAGTTCGCAGGTGACTGCAAACTAGGAGCCATAGTTGAGTCTCCAAATGATGTGGACATCCTACAGAAGGGCCTCACTGAGACAGATGCCTGGTGTTAGCGCCATGGCCTCAAGCTCAATGCCAAAAAGTGCACTGTCATCCCCTTTGGTAAAAACTCTGTACCCATGAACTACCATATAGGTGGCAGTCTACTTAACGCTGAATGTGTGATAAAGAGACCTGGGGACCCAGGTGGACAGTAGTCTCTCCTTTGATAGTCACATCACCACAGTAGTCAGGAAATCCTTCTATGTGGCACACCTCATCACAAAAGTATTCTCATCTAGGAAAACAGAGGTCATTGTTCCCCTCCACTCGACACGCATTAGACCCATTACATAGTACAATGCCCCTTTTGGAATGTACCTCACAAGACATCTGCAGCAGCTGGAAAGGCCACAGAAGTACCTGACAAAGAGGATTACTGGCCTCAAACAGATGCTTT
Organism: Protopterus annectens; assembly: GCF_019279795.1. Taxonomy (NCBI): domain Eukaryota; kingdom Metazoa; phylum Chordata; order Ceratodontiformes; family Protopteridae; genus Protopterus; species Protopterus annectens. The sequence continues at coordinate 379,690,513 of NC_056739.1, read as the reverse complement.
ACACAGACCGTCTCAAAAAACTCCAGCTTTACTCCAGTTTTACTCCATAGCATATATAACTAACATATAAAGCTATGTCAAACCTAGAGCTGTTGGACATGTTACACCTAAAGAAATCCCAATCCCTCCGAGCTACAAGCTCTAGGGACCTAAACCTTGTCACCACAATAAACAGGACAAGCTGGAGGGATAGACTCCTGTCCCAGAGATTTCCCATACTCTGGAACAAGCTACCCATCTATGTCAAGCAGAGTTCCTCATTAGCACTCTTCAAGAAAAATCTTGATAAGCGGATGGGAAATAGGAAATGCACCCCGGGGATCATTTCAGTGGCTCTGCTTGACAGGGGGACAGGAAAATAACTTTCTTGGGTGGCGTAAGCCAAGGAACCATGTTGGCTAGGCTTACTTAGGCCCTTGGGCCGATAGCCAAGTGCCTACCTATGAACCTATATTGTGAAACTTTATTTTTCCTGTAACTGTGCTTGTTGTAACCATATGCCTGCCTATCATAACTCAGTGTTCAGGACTAATTCACATATCTGCTATTGCAACGTACCGTATCCTGTTGCCCTAGTTGCTTGGGGTGTGCTTAGACCAGAGCACCTATCAGTTAATAAATGCATAAACAAATAAATATAACTTAGGGGATTATGACTAGCTCTCAGATCATAACCCACTTATTATGTGTTTGAGACATAGAGGCAAAGAAATTCACCTTGTGAGAGAAGCACAGACCTAAAAGTGTTATCAAACTGTTGGAATTTTCCAATTCTCAACTACTAAATAAGGGATCTAAATCAAAAATCCCATCACCACACCTTGATGTGTAACTACTATACTCTATGCACTGGTGTACCTGAATAATTCCAAAATGCAGTTATCTAAGAAATGGTTGTAACAAATGGACCAAATATTTTTTTGCCATGTTTAAAAAACTTGCTGTTACGCAGAGTCCAAAGACTTTATCTTCTATCGGGCCACATGGTGTCCCATAGCTACACTCTCTCCCTTGCTTCTGCCACAGTTCGAGGGTTCATTCCTACTCAAAAAGACCCTGTCTAAAGCACTACTACTTTCACATAGCTTTTATCTTATCACAGTTATGCCAAAGAACTTCTATCACTCAAGGTTCTCAAAGGTGGTATGAAATGTCAGTGATTAAACAGCAACCCGCTGGCATCCTATAAAACTGGCTACCTAGAGAACATGGATGGCAAAACTGCAAAGGCAACTTAAAACTAAGGTTTTACAAGTAGCAGACCAATTATTGCTGTTATATGCTTCACCATGCTTGCAAAATTCCTTATCAAATATCTCGTAAAAGAAAAGCTGCTTAATGTTTACAAAAACAAACTCTCTTTGAGTTTTCCATATATCAACAATGTGGGCTTGATACTCAGTGTAAAAACAACGCTATAAGCCACGCATCCATTGAAACAGTTCCTTAAAATGCTTGCAATGTAAACCATGAAGCATGCCATACCTCTGTATAAACTAAGTACCGTGTTATGCTCCTATTTCAACAAAGCCTCACAGTGATCCTGTGTAAAATTGTTATGACATGACTACACAAACAATCTCTGCCCATAGTCATATACAGTAAACTCTCAGTTAACTGGCAACTATGGGGATTAGTAGATGTCTGATAACTGTAGTTTCTGTTTTCTTGAGAGTTAGTATAAAAAAAGTACAGTTTTGTACCTACCATAAATGTAGATGTCCGATAGGCATGCATCTGCAGTCCTTACAAATGGGTTGTCCTGTCGTCAGGCAGCCCTTCGGTCGGCCGGATTCCAAAGTCTGGGTCTGGCCTCGGCTGGTGTCGCACTTCACCCGACGTCATAGCTGCAGTTCTTCGGGTATAAAGGCATCAGCCGACGCCATTTTCCTCAGTGTTTCTTGCCCCAGATGCCAGGTGCCCTCTAGGAAGGCTAAATTTGGATAAATGCAAATAGTTCCAAATAGTAGAGAGCAAACAAAAAATAAGCATGTATGTACATATATACAAACAAATACACCATAATAGATTCCCCCAGCTAGCTACAAGATGGGCAAATACCCTAGGAGTACCACAGAGGGGAAGGAGGGTGGGTAATCCTGACTGCAGATGCATGCCTATCGGACATCTACATTTATGGTAGGTACAAAACTGTACTATGTCCTTCAAGGATGCATCTGCAGTCCTTACAAATGGGTAGAATACCATAGCCAAACTGGGGGAGGAGGAGAAATAAAATTATGGTGTAGTTAAGATCCCTTGCAAAACAGCAGTGGCAAAACCTGCTCGGGATCTGGAGTATAAAGGTAAATTATAATGCTTGGCAAATGTATGCACGGAGCTCCAAGTAGCAGCCTCTAAAATGTCTTTGGTAGCCACTCCTCGTAAAAAAGCTGTGGTAGTGGCTGTAGCCCTTGTAGAATGAGGCCTGATGTTTTCTGGAGTTTTCTTCCCATGGTAGGAGTAACAAAATCTAATGCAATTTCCTATCCACTTAGAGATTGTCTGTTTTGAAATTGCTTTTCCTTCCATTCCTGTTGCATATGCTACCAGTAGCTGGTCAGTTTTTCTATTGCTCTTGGTCCTGTCCAGGTAGTAACGTAATTGTCTATGTACATCCAAGGTATGCAACAGTCTTTCTCCCTGTTCTGTGGGTTGGGGAAGAATGTAGGTAGGTGGATAGCTTGATTTAAAGATACCCTGGAGACCACCTTTGGCATAAAAGTAGGATTAGTTCTCATGGACACTCTATCTTGATGGAAGATCAGGAAGGGCTGTACTGCCATTAATGCCTGTAGCTCAGATACCCTTCTTGCTGAAGTGATTGCAAGCAGGAAAGCAGTTTTCCATGATAAGTACTGTAATTCTGCTGTTGCTGCTGGCTCGAAAGGAGGGAGTGTCAACTTTTCTAGCACAAAGTTCAAGTCCCATGCTGGCAATGGTGGCTTCCTAGGTGGCTTTACATTTTTAATCCCTCTCAGAAACTGCCTGAGCAGAGGATGTGAGAAGACTGGAGGATCCAAGTTGTATTCTGCTGAAATAGCTGATGCATGAATCTTAATGGAAGAATAGGACAGGCCGTTGTGGAAGAGCTCTGCCAAGTATTCCAGGATGTTAGCTATGTTTACCAGTGACACATTCTCTCCTTTTGCAGTACTCCAAATGAGATATCTTTTCCATTTTGCTGAATAATTTTTCTTGTTGAGGGTCTGCGAGCCTCCAAGATAATGTCTTTAACCCTTTGAGATAAATCTGGGTTATTTGGTCTTATGCAATGTTCCAGGCAGCCAGCTGCAGTGTTCTCAGGTTTGGATGCAGGGTTTTGAAGTTGTTCTGTGTTAACAGCAAGGGAACTAGGGGCAGAGGCCATATTTGTTCCCGAGACATACTCCTCAGTAATGGGTACCAATGTTGCCTTGGCCAGTCTGGAGCTATCAGGATGATCCTTGGACGGTCTTCTTTGATCTTCAATAGCACCTTGTGCATCAAGGGAAGAGGTGGGAATGCATATGCTGTCAGGTTTTTCCAACTGAAAGATAGGGAGTCCACTTTCCAAGCAAGTGGGTGGTACGTCCTTGTGCAGAATTTTTCAGTTGGTGATTGTGTGGGGATGCAAATAATTCTATTTCTGGTAGTCCCCATTTCCCTGTAATGGTTTTGAAGATGTCCGGATGCGGCATCCATTCGTGGGCATCTGTGGTAGTTCTGCTTAGGATGTCTGCTAGTATATTTTCTTTTCCTGGCACAAAAATTGCTTGTAGCTGAATGTTGAAGCTCAGTGCCACATTCCAGAGGTCCATTGCCATCCGGCATAGAGGGTATGAATGTGTGCCTCCCTGTTTGTTGATGTACCACATAACTGTGGTGTTGTCCGTCCTTATCAGCAGTTGACCTTGTCGAAGAAATGGTCTGAATGCCTGAATTGCCAGTTTTACTGCCAGCATTTCCTTTTGATTTATGTGTAGGTGCAGCTGGTCTTGAGTCCATAAGTCTTGTATGCACTTGTCCAGCATGTGTGCCCCCCAACCGAGGTCTGAGGCGTCTGTTGTGATGGTCTGGCTTGGTTGAGTGCTGTGGAAGGGCAGTCCCTTGTTTGATTGACAGGCCTGAGCCCACCATTGGAATTCTTGTTTCAGGCATGGAATTATTGGAATTTGGGTTTCTAGGCTGTGCTTGTGCTGAGACCATAAATTCCTTAGATACCACTGTAACTTTCTCATATGTAGTCTGGCATGTGGAATCAATATTATGCAGGATGTCATGTAACCGAGAACTTGCAGGACTTTTCTTGCTGTTAGCTGGTTCTGCTTTGTTAATGCCATGAAGTAGAAAGGGAGTTGCTCCTGTTTTTCTACTGTCAGGAATGCCATTTGTTTTGATGTGTCCAGATCTGCACCCAAGAAGGTTATCCTTTCGGATGGTATCAGCCTTGACTTTTTTATATTGACTGTGTATCCCAGGGCTTGTAGTAGATGAATGACCCTTTCCAAATCTTTTGTTAATTTGTTTTTGTTGTCCGCTTGTAACAGGCAGTCGTCCAGGTAAGGGTAAATTTGAATTCCCTGAAGCCTGCAATGAGCAATTACTGATGCCAGGCATTTCGTGAATACTCTGGGCGCAGTAGATAAGCCAAAGGGCAATGCTGAGAATTGATAATGCTCTGATCCTGCAAGAAATCTGAGGTATCTTCTGCAATTTGGTCGTATGGGGACGTGCAGGTATGCCTCCTTGAGATCTAGAGTTACCAGCCAAGACTCCTTGCCCAGCATGGGAAGAAGCTGCTGTAGGGTCAGCATTTTGAATTTTGGAACAATGAGGTATGTGTTTAAAGTGGACAGGTCGAGAATAGGTCTCCATTGGTTTTCTTTCCTTGGTACCAGGAAGAGTCTGGAGTAAAATCCTTGCCCTTGTTCCATAGATGGTACCCTTTCTACAGCTCTCATCCTTAGTAAGTGAGTTATTTGTTCTAGAGCTTCTGTCTTCTGATTTGGAGGTAGGTTTGGCATTCCTCTCTTCCTTGGTAGAGTATGGAAGTGAAACCTGTAACCTTGGTCTATTGTCTGTAAAATCCATTTGTCTCCTGTGATGTAATGCCAGTTTACTGAAAATAAGGCTAGCTTCCCGCCTAAGGGTGCCTCTAGTTGTTCCCTGGTAGGCGGTGCCAGAGCCAAGTCACTGCGATTGTCCTGTGGAAGTGGTGGTGGCTGGATCTGTGGCTGTACCTCGCTGGTTGTTAGCCTGCCACTGACGCCCCCTGTAGGCACCTCTGGATTGACCCCTGCCTCTTGAGCGCCTATTCCTGCCTCTCGGAGCTCTGGAGGTGTCTGGAAAGGACCAATTCTTGGAAGGCCAGTTCCTGCTAAACCTTGGAGGCTGGACCTGCAAGAAATCCTTGACTGTCTGGACAGATTTTGCTTTCTCTTCCACCTTCTTCAGCACCTGCTGCAGGGGAGCCAAACAAATTGAGCTTATCCATGGGGGCATCTAGGAGCTTTGATTTAACATGGTCTGGTAAGGACTGCTCTTTTAACCATGCATGTCTTCTGATCACTGTGCCAGTCATGGCTGATCTAAAGGAAGCCTCCAGTGCATCATAGCCGCATTTTAAGGAATGATTACTGACCTGCTGAATGTTATGTACCATTTCCTGTACAGATTTTTTGTCTAATGGTTCATCCGAGGACAGTTTTTTAGTTAATTGGTCTAACATAAATTCCTGATACTGAATCATGTGGAATTGACAGTTCAAGGCCCTAGCTGAAAGAGTAGCAGAAGTGTAAACTTTTTTACCCCATCTCTCTAAGGCCCTAGATTCCCTTTCAGAGGGGAGGGGGTTTCTAGTAGAAGTAGCTGCTACAGCCTTGGGTCCCTGGGAGATAGTTTCGGGATCTGCAAAAGGGGCCTTATACAAATGATAATGTGTGTCCAGAACCCTGTAGTACCTATCGGGCTTAGCAGGGGCCGGAGGAAGAGAATCAGGAGCAGTACAAGCATCATTAAAAGCATCATCCACAACAGTAAGGACTGGAGGAATGGCTAAAGGCCTATGCTGTGGCAAATGCAAAAAGGTTCTAAGCCTTTTCCTAGAGTCTGAAAAATCCTGGCCCTGCCATTGAAATTGTTCCCTCATAGCATGCAAGGTTTCCCCAAAAGAAAATTCCTCAGGCGGAGAGGCAGAAGGAATGGACTCTTCTGCATCAGAGTCCTCATAGGAGAAAAGGGGCCCTCTGGAGGGTTTGAATTATCTGATTCATCAGAGGAGCCATCTGAAGAAACTGGATCAGGGGGCTCTACTCTAGTCCTCTTCTCTGGAGGTGGGTGAGAGGCCCTGTCTGGATGTGGTTGGGATCCCCGGATCAAAGAAATGAGATCCTCTGCTAGACTAAGCATTTGTGAACTAGAGCTAGGCCTGTGAGAGGGGGTCTTAGCAGGCACAGATTTTGTAGTTTTTGCTGCTTTAGCCCTGGCAAAGGCCTTAATCGACATGGATGCAGGAGGCCTAGCAGCTCCACGTGCAGGGGTAGAAATATCCAAAGGGATAGTATCAGATAAATCCTGTGAACCTGCAAGAGCAGGTGGGATTTCCGTAGCAGATTCAGCCAGGCTGGATGAGGCCTCGGTAAGTGGCAAGCTTTCGGCCGAAGGAAGAACCGTGGACTCGGTTTCAGCCGAAACCGAGACACTCGCGGTTGGCTTAACCGTGGTTTCGGCCGAAACCGCGGACCACGAGTGTCGGTCCTTTTCCTTGCGCTTTTTAGAAATTTGCGTAGTCGGAGGATCCGACGGCATAATGTAAGCAAAATCGGAGCCGAAAAACTCTTCAGCAAATTCCGACCGACGTCTAAGCGTCCGTCGGTTGAAAAAACACAGGCTAGACAAGCTGCTACGTCGTGGTCTGGGCCTAAGCAAGGTAAGCAGTAAGAGTGGAAATCTTTATGAGGTATTTGTTTCCCACAAGTTAAACAGTTATTCACTTTTTCTGACATCGGCTGAGGCAAGAAAGAGTCCCCAACGGGGTACTTAGCTTTTTAGAAGTCTTCGGTACTTGTAGTAGTAATCTCTGGTTCTGACCGACCGGCACTTGCGAACAGCTTCTGCTTCGGGCGCCACGCCCAAGAAAGACTGAGGAAAATGGTGTCGGCTGATGCCTTTATACCCGAAGAACTGCAGCTATGACGTCGGGTGAAGTGCGACACCAGCCGAGGCCAGACCCAGACTTTGGAATCCGGCCGACCGAAGGGCTGCCTGACGACAGGACAACCCATTTGTAAGGACTGCAGATGCATCCTTGAAGGACATCAGGCCTGACTAATTCTGTGTTGTTAATGCCATGAAATAGAGTGGTAGTTGCTTTTGCTTTTCTGCTGTGAGAAATGCCATCTGATTTGAAGTGTCCAGTTCTGCACCCAAGAATGTTATCCTTTGGGATGGTACCAGCCTTGACTTTTTCATGTTGACTGTGTATCCCAGGGCTTGCAGTAGTTGTATAACCTTTTCCAAATCTTTTGTTAATTTGGTCTTGTTGTCCGCTTGTATTAGGCAGTCGTCCAGGTATGGATAAATCTGAATTCCCTGAAGCCTGCAATGAGCAATTACTGATGCCAGGCATTTCGTGAATACTCTGGGCACAGTAGATAAGCCAAAGGGCAATGCTGAGAATTGATAATGCTCTGATCCTGCAAGAAATCTGAGGTATCTTCTGCAATCTGGTCGTATAGGGACGTGCAGGTATGCCTCCTTGAGATCTAGAGTCACCAGCCAAGACTCCTTGCCCAGCATGGGAAGAAGTTGCTGTAGGGTCAGCATTTTGAATTTTGGAACAATGAGATATGTGTTCAGAGCGGACAGGTCGAGAATAGGTCTCCATTGGTTTTCTTTCCTTGGTACCAGGAAAAGTCTGGAGTAAAATCCTTGTCCTTGTTCCATAGACGGTACCTTTTCTATAGCTCTCATCCTTAGTAAGTGGTTGATTTGTTCTAGAGCGTTTGTTTTTTGGTTTGGTGGTAGGTTTGGCATTCCTCTCTTTTTTGGTAGAGTGTGGAAGTGAAACCTGTAGCCTTTGTCTATTGTCTGTAAAATCCATTTGTCTCCTGTAATATAATGCCAGTTTACGGAAAATAAGGCTAGCTTTCCGCCTAAGGGTGCTTCCAGTTGTTCCCTGGTAGGCGGTATCAGAGTCAAGTCATTGTGCCTGTCCTGTGGAAGTGGTAGTAGCTGGATCTGTGGCAGTACTTCTCTGGTTGTTAGGCTGCCACTGACGTCCCCTGTAGGCACCTCTGGATTGGCCTCTGCCCCTTGGGCGCCTATTTCTGCCCCTCTGTGCTCTGGAAGTGTCTGGAAAGGACCAATTCTTCGAAGGCCAATTTCTACTAAACCTCGGAGGCTGGACCTGTAAGAAATCCTTGACTGTTTGGACAGATTTTGCTTTTTCTTCCACCTTCTTTAGCACTTGCTGTGCAGGGGAGCCAAACAAACTTTGTTTCTCCATGGGAGCATCTAGGAGCTTTGACTTTACATGGTCTGGTAAGGATTGCTCTTTTAACCATGCATGCCTTTTGATCACTGTACCAGTCATAGCTGATCTAAAGGAAGCCTCCAGTGCATCATAGCCACATTTTAAGGAATGATTACTGACCTGCTGAGTGTTATGTACCAAATCCTGAAGGGACTTACGGTCTATAGGTTCAGGAGAGGACAGTTTTTTATTTAGCTGGTCTAACAAAAATTCCTGATACTGAATCATGTGGAATTGACAGTTTAAGGCCCTAGCCGAAAGAGTAGCAGAAGTATAAACTTTCTTACCCCATCTCTCTAATGCCCTAGATTCTCTTTCAGAGGGGAGGGTTTTGGCAGAGGCAGCTGCTACAGCTTTGGGGCCCTGTGAAATAGTTTCAGGATCTGCAATAGGAGCCTTATACAAGTGAAAGTGTGTGTCCGGGACCCTGTAATATCTGTCGGGCTTAGCAGGGACCGGGGGTAGAGAGTCAGGGGCAGTACAAGCATCATTAAATGCATCATCCACAACTGTTAGTACTGGAGGAATGGCTAAAGGCCTGTGCTGTGGTAAATGTAAAAAGGTCCTTAGCCTTTTCCTTGAATCTGAAAAATCCTGGCCCTGCCATTGAAATTGCTCTCTCATAGCATGCAGGGTTTCCCCAAAAGAAAATTCCTCAGGAGGAGAGGCAGAAGGGATGGAGTCTTCTGCATCAGAGTCCTCATATGGAGAATAAGGGCCTTCTGGAGGATTTGAGTTTTCTGAATCATCCGAGGAATAATCAGTTGAAACTGGCTCAGGGGGCTCTGCTCTAGGCCTCTTCTCTGGAGGGGGTTGAGAGGCCCTGTCAGGGTGAGGTTGGGATCCCCTGATCAAGGAAATGAGATCCTCAGCCAGGCTGAGCATTTTGGAACTAGAGGTAGGCCTGTGTGAGGGGATTTTAGTAGGCAAGGCCTTAGAAGTTTTAGCTGCTTTAGCCCTGGAAAAAGCCTTGATAGACATAGATGCAGGGGGCCTAGCAGCTCCATGTGCAGGAGTAGATATGCCTGAAGGAATAGTATCTGATAAATCCTGGGAACCTGCAACAGCAGGGGAAATTTTAGTAGCAGATTCAGCCATGCTGTGTGAGGCCTCGGCTATAGGAGGTATGCTTTCGGCTGAAGGAAGAACCGTGGACTCGGTTTCAGCCGAAACCGAGACACTCGCGGTTGGCTTAACCGTGGTTTCGGCCGAAACCGCGGACCGCGAGTGTCGGTCCTTTTCCTTACGCTTTTTAGCTAATTGTGAAGTCGGAGTATCCGACGGCATTTTGTAAGCAAAAGCGGAGACGAAAAACTCCTCTGCAAACTCCGACCGACGTCTAAGTGTCCGTCGGTTGAAGGAAGCACAGGCTAGACAAGCTGCTACGTCGTGGTCTGGGCCTAAGCAAGGAAGGCAGTAAGAGTGGAAATCCTTATGAGGTATTTGTTTCCCACAAGTTAAACAGTTATTTACTTTTTCTGATATGGGCTGAGGCAAGAAAGAGTCCCCAACGGGGTACTTAGCTTTTTAGAAGTCTTCGGTAGTAGTAATCTCTGGATCTGACCGACCGGCACTTGCGAACAGCTTCTGCTTCGGGCACCGCGCGGCAAGAAAGACTGAGGAAAATGGCGTCGGCTGATGCCTTTATACCCAATACACAGCAGCTATGACGTCGGGTGAAGTGCGACATCAGCCGAGGCCGGACCCAGACTTTGGAATCCGATCAAGGGCTGCCTGAGGCAGGACAACCCATTTGTTAGGACTGCAGATGCATCCTTGAAGGACATCAGGCCTGACTAATACTGTACCCTATACTAGTTGTTTGGTTTGACTTCTTCTCAGATTGGGGAGAGAGGGAATTTATTCCTATCGTCCTTTTTAAAACTCTAAAATTCTAAAAATGTAAGGTATGTTTCTGTGGGGGGGGGGGCACAGTGCAACACATGAAAATTGTACTCTATTTCTCCAATATTTTTTCCAGTTGCCTGAGTTCCAGTTACTGAGAGTTTACTGTATGTACTATACCTCTATACACACCAAGTTTCAAACCTTATTTCTTGCACACACGACTTTGTGAAGGCTGTCAGCCCAGCTAGCTAGAATTTTGTAAATAATCCTATGTCATTTGTAAATATTAATATGATCCACAGGCTTGTCTTACAAATGTAAGAGAACTACATGTTATGATTAAACTATATGTTATGTGCTGAGCTTCAAAAATTTAACCACAGTGCATTCTGCTGGAGAAGAGCAGAAATGTATATGGACTATATGCCTGTGCAAATGCATGTCTTCATAGTAAAAGTTTAACTTACAAACTCTGAGAAAATAAGTAAAGAGTTTTACGAGTGTGTTTATCACAACTCGAAGACAGAATGTCTGCAGATAGAAATTCTTTCTCTTGTTTGAGACAGAGATAATTATAGGTTTCAAGGGTAAAAATTGAACAGTTTTATGATTTCCAGTTCCAGGGAAGCTTCTAAGAGTTACGTGTCAGCTTCTAAGAGATAAGTATTCTTGACACTTAGGTACTAACTTTTAGGCTCTGTTGGCCTAGAAACTAAGGCATAGGTGACAAGAATTATGTAATCTGAGATGACCCAGCATAATTCTTGTTTTGGACCTGTAAACATTCATTCAGCACTTGTGTCTGCCTGGTTCTGTAAGTAAGACTTAGATCACAGCATCTCGCTTAGATATAGATAGGAAAATAGTAAGATCAGTCTAGATGTTTTCTGTATTTATGTGAGACTGTCCTGCAAAGAGTATTTCCAGTGTCTCTGAACTCTGTTGTCACTGTGCTGAGTTATGGAATATTGTCTTGTTCTTTTATTATTTATTATAAATATATTTAAACCGTTTAATTGTGGCTGGTTTTGTCTGAAGATATTTAGAGTGCTTGCATGTATTTGGTAGCACTGTACAGGCCACTCTTAAATAGCCTTGGCCTTGGACACACTTACCATTTGGATAATAACATTACACAGCAGAATTGGTCACTCTTTGTAAGGGCCTTTAGTAGCTGATAAGGATGGTTGGTGGTAGGTGGTATTACCGTATAGTCTGGGCAGAAGGAGGCATAGCTAGAGAACCTGTGCCAGCCTTCCACAGGAGTGTCTGTGTGTTTGTATATAAATCAAATCTCAAAGTGTGTGTGTGTGTGTCAGCTACTTGGGAAGGGACACAAAGCACTGGTTGAACAGAGAGGGTGCTGGAGGGTTTGGCTTGACCAATCGTCTGAGATTTTAACTCTATAGCTGTGCCAGTTTAACTCTATAGCTGTGCCAGTGGGGAGTCTTATTGGGGATCTGGAGAGAGAGGGAGAAACCAGCCCCAGACCAACTGTGACCTCTGTGTGCTCTTAAGGGAAATTGTACTTTACTGTGTGTACTTGTCATCCTCCCAATGTGCACCTCCCTCACTGGTGTTAGTGGTGAGGACTGAGGCTCCTGGATTACTGGGCCAGTGCAGGGGCATCACAGACTCCACTACCATGCTCCTATACAAGATGTCTCTCATCATGGTTCTGCATGAACATCTTTACTACCTGTATAAATCTTCTCTAACGTATTTAAATGTACCTTATCCTTAAGTACAGCACATCTTATATTGAATTTCCTCTATAAACAGATCTTAGTTACTACTGGGTGGGAGACAAAAAAAAAATGCACCAATGCCAAAGACGCCCTGAAACATACCCGTGTGCTGTAGGCAAATCAGTTTAGTCTAAACTTTATAGGTGTAAAGGTGGCTTATTAGCTGGTGCCATAACAGTATGCGTTCTGTTTCTGGACTGAACAACTGCACAGCATCAGACGGTAGAATATTCATTGCCAGTGTGCTAGGTTATGCCATATGGTTTGGTACAGTAAGATGCAGGGATGCAAGTCCATTACCCCCTTAATATGTTAATAAACTTCTAAAGGAGATGCATGTTACGAATAAGATCTCTCATTACTATTACAACACTCCAAGATATAAACTGGGATTCACAGAAAAGTACTGCAATGTTTTTGCAAAGCTAATTCTCAGGAATTTTCTGCAGCGAGTGTATCACAGCAAGTGACACAATGTGTTGTGCATTTTCTTGAATCCCTATACCCTTTACAAGACAATTAATAACCTCTGCACTGTGGACTTCTTGGCCATAAACTCCCAGCTGTAATAAGCATACACCTTAGTGTACAAAACATTTTTATTTTATGAAGTTTAGCCAAAGTCCCTTAATATGCTCTGCATAAACAGAATCACATCTGTATAATCGAAGTCCTTACCACACTCCTGAATATACTACTTGTTGTATCCTTTACATTAGAAAAAATTCCTTGCCAATAGTCACAGTGCAATGTCCCCTAATGATACTCGCTGATTAGTGTTTCTCATGAACTTTGTTTTACTTGTTTATTGCATTTTTTGCCTGGGAATATCCATCCAGGAAGGCCAATACTTAAGAGGAGTCCAAAGATCAGAAAATCTAAACTGTAATGTAACATACGCAGAGCATACTCATCAAGAAAACTGTATGCAGCTATCAAAATGGATGAGTACCCTGTTACACAGCAAGTTAAACAATCTACTAAATGGATTACATCAACGTACTATGTTCGATCAAAAAACAGCAGCTATAAACACATTTCCTCAGCTCCTTTTTCACAAAACCCACTAATTTAAGTAACAAATGGTCTAAACATGTGTACTTAAAAATTATTGACTTTCTGCAGTACTACAAAATGAAAAATACAGCAATTTTTTTTTCAGAAGAGCGAGCCCACTTTCATCTCCAATCCTTCCCTTACTTAAGTATACTCACTGAACTGTCATTCCAACTCGATGAAAGAGCGAGCATTAAAGAATAGTATCTCACCTCCTTCTCCAAAATGCTGCAAGGATGGATTGAATGCAGAGATAAATCTTTCAAGCAACCATCATTAGAGACTGAACTGTTGTGTGGCAAAAGATATTCAGGTAAAGTCTTTTACAGACATGCTCAGGCAAAACAAAACTAAGGAAAGAGGTACTGAGCAGCTGATGCAATAATTTATTACAAACCAAGTCATACTGTAGTATACGTTGAGTGCATGTGCGCTTACCTATGTATTTACTGGTTAACGGGGATGGTGGGCTGATAAAATATTCCTTTTGTCTACTATCCAGCCAGTAAGGCTGCACAATACATAGACACTTACAAAATGAGCAGACATTCAACTCTGCATACAAGTAAACAATTAACACACAATGGCAACGTCTACACATATGACAAGAACTGAAACAAACATCTGGCAAAATAGAGAGTTTCAGTCAACTTCACCTGCAGAACAACTCTGCTGTTTTCTCAAAAGATAGTTAAATAAGAATGGAAATCAAACGATATAGTATACTTAGTACATCAGCTTGCATTACAAAGCAGATTACCCCAACAGCACAAACTACCCGCAGTATTAACAGCAATTTGTAGTAAGAATACAACAGGAAAGTAAAATAAGAAGCAACTGTATCTGTTTAATACAAGTCAGCTGTAGGAAAGACAAGCAAGTGACCAATGAGTGTGAAGACAAAGAAGTGACCGATGTGTGACCTCCTCCAAAGAGTGGGGTCAGTTAAGGAGAAACAGGAGTACCAGGTAGTGATAGTAGGCAAGGAAAGATAGAATGCCCAAGTCAAGCTATATGAAATACTGCAATTAACAATGCAGCATTGCAAGGCAAGGAGGGAATGTCCAACTCAAGTTTTAAGGATTACCATGTTGGCACTTCCTCTGCAAATGAAGATTCAAGGACTTTTCATACACAGCTTTAACTTACCATCCTGCTGACTCACCTCAGCAGACCCACCGTGCTGCACACACAGCTTTAACTTGCCATCCTGCTGACGCACCTCAGCAGACCCACTTGCACTGCATACACAGCTCTAACTTATCACCCTGCTGACTCACCTTATACCCACTGTGCTGCATACACAGCTCTAACTTACCATCCTGCTGACTTACCTAAGAAGACCTACTGTGCTGCATACACAGCTCTAACCATCCTACTGACTCACCTCAGCAGACCCATTGTGCTGCATACACAGCTCTAACTTACCGTCCTGCTGACTTACCTCAACAGACCTACTGTGCTGCATACACAGCTCTAACTTACCGTCCTACTGACTCACCTCAGCAGACTCATTGTGCTGAATACACAGCTCTAACGTAGCATCCTGCTGACTTACCTTACAGTTCTGTCAGTTTGTTCATACAATGTTAGTTCGTTGTTTGCTAGTATTTGATTCAGTTCAGTTTAGTGATGAAGATAATCCTAAGTTTTGTTACATAAAACTGAAAATGTCAATAAAACAATAACTCATACAATGTACAGTTGATACTAAATGTATAAACAGGACATGTTATTAGATACAGAGCTTCCACTAATAGCTAAAAAGGAAAGGCAAATCGCAGATGAATAAAAATATTTTCAAGATTGCAGGTGTAAATAATATACATCATCTATAACCAAAGATTTTATTTCCTATGTAAATAGAATTCAGTAGTATATCTCTTATATAAAAAAGCCCCTTAACCATATCCTCAAAGCAACTTCCTCAATATACTTCCTATCAACAGTCATTTTATTCAATTTGTTTGAGGATGACCAGGATGTGTATCATGTTTAATCACATGGGAATGTAAAATCAATATGTTTTACGGCACGTGTTCAGTACTGTATCTCTGTGGTCTGTACTCCTCTGCCTACAGCAAATTACATTAACATAATCTACTTTTTATGAGCAATCATAAAAGCCAGTGCTCCTCAAAAGGTTCCAAGATGTTTTTTCATCACATCCCATCATTTTCATCTTCCTCTCAGGTGCACAGCAGACTACAACTCCTTGCAGTATTAACTTTAACTCCTACTACTGAACTATTTCATAAGTTAGTAACCCTTCCATATCTCCAAAGTCTTTTCATCTATTTTCCACCACCTTCCTGACCCTCTCACCTCTGTATTCCTTACTAGAATTTCATGAGTCATTTGTTTTCACTGATCCTAACTTATATGTTCTATAATCATATGTTACATATATATTACCTTTTTATGATCTGTATTCAATATCTGTTTGATTATCTGTACTGTGATGTAGACTTACGCTGAGCATAAAATATGTCCATTAGGGATCACTGCTCTACCCTGCAAAAAAAAAATTAAGTGAATAAAAGACTTCATAAGACATAGGATAAAATAATAAGGCAGACACCCTACTTTTGTTGTTGCTGTAATGCTCTAAAACTTCTAAATGGAAAATGCCCATTAAATTAATCCAGAATCCTTACCAGTCCTACCTGTAAAAATAACCACTCTTCAAAAGAATTCAGGAAGTTGTAGCAGATATGCAGAATACAGATGACAGTGGTCACACAGCATCTGTCCTAAGCAGAGACAAACAAGGAATGCCACTCTAAAAGAAACACTGTACCACATCTATAGCAGAAGGAGAAGTCTACAGTGAATTGTGAACAAAAACTGGACAGGTCCTTACTATAATAAACTCTGTCCAGAACTGAGGAGACCATCAAAGTGACAGTAAAAGCCATAAAACAAGCAGGGCTTGTGAAAGGATGTTAGACCAAGATCACGGGGAGTAAGGATTACCTATGAATGGAATGCCTGTGCCATAAAAGAAGGAAGAGACCATCATGATAGTTTACCAGTATGAAGGACTAAGATGAAAAGAATTTTAATAACATCAATAGCTCAGATCAGACTTCTGGGGAAATCCGCTGTTCTGATTTATCTTTCACTCACCCACCAGCACAAAAAAAAAAAATCTGGATAATTAAGATATTAAACGTACAATTTCCAACTGTGACTGAAAGAAGATGTTGAGTAGCAGATAAATTCTTTTTTAAAATATACTGTTTAAAACCAATTCAAACTATTATAGTGTAACAAAAAAAAAGAAAATGAATGACAAATTTCCAGTAGGCAATTGTTTAGCTGTAGGATGGAAGTAAAGAGAAAATATTACTATCAGCACTGAACAGATTACATCTGCTGTGATGACACTGAGCACGGCAGTTCACAGTAGGCCCAAGGTTTCAGCTATCTGTTTGCCACCAAATATCTATAAGTGAAGGTGAATTAGAATAAAGATTCAGCAGTAAGGATATAATAATGAATGCTACTTTTCCACTGAAGAAACTCTGCCACCTTATTCCCTCAGTTTAACCACTTGCAATGCTAACTTGCTATGCAGACAGTTTCCTGGACCCACTATCTCTCAGTTCACAAAATCCAGCTTTATACCACCCATTGTCAAATAAAGTTCAAACTGCAGACGAGTAACTCTGAAAGGACTATTCAGATAAAGGACACGTGGCAGTATCATACGTGTACTTGCATATACATATTACAGCTGCTGGTGAGGGCTTCTCCCTGCAGAGTACACATCATAAATGGTAGAAAAAGTACAGTTGTGTACACTTACCATAAATGTAGATGCTTGAGTGTATACGGTGTTGCAGTCATCACACTTGGGTTATCTGCCTGCAGGTAGCCCTCAGTCGGCCCGAATACCAGAGTCTTAGTATTTCTGAGTCGGATGCCGTCACTTCTTCCATAACGTCAGGTCATCAGGGGTACAAAACAGGCAGCCGACGCCATTTCATCAGTTTTCTTGCCCCAAATGTCAGGAGCCCCCAAACAGGGAACTAGTATATGGTGGGGAACACCATCAGTAAAAAGTAAGTATCAATGCCATTAGGAATGGCCATAGAGAGGAGAGCTAGAAAGACAGAAAAAAGCCAGGGGGCTGGAGGAAGGGAAACCAGGACTGCAACAGTGAATAAACTCGAACATCTGCATTTACGACAAGTGTACACAACTGTACTATGTTCTTCGTGTTTCACTGTTGCAGTCATCACACTTGGGTTGATTCCCAAAGCTGAGGAAGGGTGGAGGCAGTAAAGAAGTGTTTGGGCTGGCTAGCAGGCCTTGCAAGACTGCTGTAGCAAATCCAGCCTTGGATTTAGAAAAGATAGGTAAGTAGCAATGCTTGGTGAAGGTGTGTACAGAACTCCAGGTTGCAGTTTCCAGAATGTCCCTGGTAGGGACTCCCCTGAGAAATGCTGCAGAAGTGAAAGTAGCCCTAGTGGAATGTGGTCTGATCCCCTGTGGGGTAGGTTTTCCACGGTGCTTGTAGCAGAAATGGATACAATGTGCTATCCATTTGGAAATGGTTTGGTTTGAAATGGCCTTACCCTCTGCCCCTGTAGCAAAGCTGACTAGCAGCTGGTCAGACTTTCTGAAAGGCTTAGGCCTGTCAAGGTAGAAACTGAGCTGTCTGTGCACATCCAAGAAGTGCAGGATCCTTTCCCCTTTATTCTGAGGATTAGGGAAGAAGGTTGGCAAATGGATGGATTGGTTTAGAGCCACACTGGACACCACCTTAGACATAAAGGATGGGTTAGTCCTGAGGGAAACCCTGTCAGCATGGAAAATAATGAAGGGTTCCACAGCCATGAGTGCCTGTAACTCAGACACTCTTCTTGCTGAAGTTATGGCTAAAAGCAAGGCTGTTTTCCAAGAGAGGAATTTTAACTCTGCTGAGGCAGCAGGTTCAAAAGGATGAGCTTTTCCAGTACAAAGTTAAGGTCCCAGACAGGAGTGGGTGCTCTCCTAGGTGGCCTTAAATTGTTAGCCCCTCTCAGGAACTGTTTGATGAGAGGGTGAGAAAATAGAGGTAGCTCAGTATTATAATGAGCTGAGATGGCAGAGGTATGAATCTTAATGGAGGAGAAGGATAGGCCTCTGTGGAGTAGCTCTGCTAGGTAATCCAGGATTAGAGGTAAGGAGGGCACTGCTGTGTCCTTCCCTTGAGACGGACTCCAAGAACAATATCTTTTCCACTTTTCAGCATAGGATTTCCTAGTACAAGGCCTTCTGGCTTCAAGAATGACGTCCAGCACCTGTTTGCTGAGGGTTGCTGGTGGGATATTCAAGGGATGAGCCAGGCTGCAAGGTTTAGGGTTTGCAATTGCGGATGCAAAATCTGTCCCTCCTGCTGAGACAGCAGGGTAGGAGTCTGGTGAAGGTGCCAGGGTGGCACTGTTGTCAGGCTGTGTAAGAGTGGGTACCAGTGTAGGTGTGGCCAGTCTGGGGCAATAAGAATTGCCCTTGGCCTGTCCTGTTTTATCTTGAGTAGTACTCTTGAGAGAAGGGGCAGAGGGGGGGAAGGCATAAATGGAGAGGTTTTCCCATTGAAATGATGACATCCAACTTCCAGGCCCTGCAGTGAGGGTTCCTGGTGCAGTATTTGCTCAACTGGTGGTTCTCGGGGGAGGCAAAGAGGTCCATCACTGGTGTCCCCCACCTCTGGATCAGAAGGTTGAAGGTGATGGGCTCCAATTTCCACTTGTGTGGGTCTAGGAGATTCCTGTTTAAGTCATCTGCCAGTGAATTCTGTTTGCCTGGCAGGAATTGAGCTTGTAGATGCACTTTGTTGCTCAAGGCTGTGTTCCACAGGGCCATGGCTAACCTGCAGAGTGGATACGAATGGGTTCCCCCCTGCTTGTTTATGTACCACATAACTGTGGTGTTGTCTGTTTTTATAAGCAGTTCTCCCAGAAGGATTAGTTATTTGAAGGCTGTCAGAGCATTCTGTACAGCTAGCATCTCTTTTTGATTGATGTGCAGGAGAATCTGGCCTGGGCTCCAGTGGCCCTGAATGCATTTGCCTGCCATGTGAACCCCCCATGCATAGTCTGATGCGTCTGTTGTCAGGGTTTGGGCAGCAAGGGGTTGAGTGAAAAGCAGTCCCTTGTTGTGGTTGCATGCTTCTGCCCACCAAAGGAACTCTGCCCTTAGACAAGATATGATAGGAATGACTGTTTCCAGGTCCTGAGAATGTTGGCACCAAAGACTTTTTAAGTACCACTGAAGTTTCCTCATATGCAGTCTTGCATATGGAATTAGCAGAATACATAAGGCCCTAGGGGCTTGCAGTATTGTTCTTGCAGAAAGCTGGGTTCTGGTGGCCATTTGTTTGAAGTAGTTTGTCAGACAGACCTGCTTTTCTGAAGTGAGAAATGCCATCTGTGAAGCTGTGTCCAAGCTTTCTCCCAGGAATACAATCTTTTAACTGGCTACCAGTTGTGATTTCTTTTCGCTAATGGTGTACCCCAATGAAGTGAGAAGGCTTTTGTACAAATGCCAGGTGCTGAAGTAGCAATTCCTGACTGCCTGCCTGAATCAGGCAGTCGTCCAAGTATGGGAATATTTGGATATTTCTCTGCCTGCAGTATGCAAAGGCTGGAGCCAGGCATTTTGTGAATACTCTGGGCGCAGTAGATAAGCCAAAGGGAAGTGCAGAAAACTGATAGTGCATAGAGCCTGCCCTGAAACGTAGAAATTTCCAAGCTTCTTTTAAGTCTAGAGTGACTAACCAGGCATCCTTGGCTACCATGGGGAGAAGCTGTTGCAGGGTAAGCATCTTGAATTTTGGGATCACAGAAAGGTGTTGAGAATTGAAAGATCCAGGATTGGGTGCCAAGAGCCCTCTTTTCTGGGCAACCAAGAAAAGTCTGGAGTAGAAACCCTGACCCCTTTTGTTCTACTGGAACAGGTTGAATAGCTCTGATATTGAGCAGGGAAAGTACTCGTTTTTGAGCCTCTGCCCACTGGTTTGGAGGAAGGTCTGGAAACCCTCTTGGGTTTGGCAGTGAATGGAAGTAGAATTTGTACCCCTGGGATACAATGTTTAGGTCCCATCGGTCCTGAGTAATGGACATCCAGTTTTTTGCATGAAGGGCAAGTTTTCCTCCTAGGGGCACAAGTAATTGGGCAGGGCTGGGTAGGATAATTGAAAAGTCATTGTGAACTTTTTCCATAAGGGGGGGGCGGCTTACCACGCCCTGTTTTTGGGGTAGGGGCACTCCATTGTTTAGATCTCTGCATACCCTCAGACTGTAGTCTGGGTGGCCTGTTTCCCCTGGGTCTGGTCTGGGAAGGCCTGGAAGGGGCTGGAAAGGGCCAGTTTTTAGAAGGCCAATGACTACTGAATCTAGGTGGTTGCACTTGTAAGAATTCTTTGACAGTTTGCATAGATTTAGCTTTTTCTTCCATCTTTTTAAGAACTTCTTCTGCTTTGGTGGCAAACAAACAGTCCTTATTTAAAGGAGTGTCTAGTAATTTGGATTTGACATGCTCTGGCAAGGTTTGTTCCTTCAGCCAAGCATGCCTCCTCAGTACAGACCCAGTGACTGCAGCCCTGCAAGCTGCTTCTAGGGCATCAAAGCCACACTGCAAAGTATGCTTACTAACTTGATTTGCAGAATGCATTAGCTCTTGTAAATCTTTATTTTCTGCACAATCTGGAAATAATGCCATTTTTTCTTTAATTTGTTCCATAATATGTTGCTGGTACTTTAACATGTGAAACTGGCAATTCAATGCCCTGATGGCAAGAGTTGCAGAGGTATATACCTTCTTACCCCAGCTGTCTAAAGCTCTGCAATCCCTGTCCGAAGGGGGATTTTTGGCTGCAGTAGCCTTAATACCTTTAGGTTCCTGTGAAATAGTCTCTGGATCCACAGTAGGATTCTTGAAGAGAAATTTGTGGGAATCGGGTACTCTGTAGTACCTGTCTGGTTTCCTAGGGGCCGGGGGTAATGTATCTGGAGTAACACTGGATTCCATAAAAACATCATGTACAACATCCAGGACAGGTTCAGCTAAAGGCCTGTGCTGAGGCAACTCTAAAAATTCTCTGAGTCACTTTTTGGACTGAGGGTAGTCTTGGCATTCCCAGTGGAAATGCTCTCTTAAAGTATGCAAGGTTTCACCAAAAGAAAAATCCTCTGGAGGGAGGCAGAGGGAATGGATTTCTCTGCATCTGAATCCTCATAGGCTGATAAGGGCATGTCCTAATAATCAGAAGGGTCGAAGCAGTTGGACGTCAGGGATGAGGCGACAGCAACCGACATCAGACCAAGACTTTGGAATTCCAGCCGACTGCGGGACCACCTGACGACAGGATAACCCAAGTGTGATGACTGCAGCAGGGTAACACGATGAACATCAGTATGGTTCCAAGCTGCTGTGAAGTAAGGGATGGCAGATTAATCAATTTTAACTGCAAAACTGTATTGAAACAAAATGCTGACTGTAAGCTGTGTTAGAAATAAAGTACTTTTGTCTAAATTCAAGTCACCCCCCCCCCCAACAGCTGGGATGAGATGCACTAGTAATGACCACTCACTCATGGGAATTCCCATCTGCTGTGGGGACATGGTCATTACATTCATCTTGCTGTACCATCCCCCTTGATTGCTTTCTGTATAATACACACTTCAGGGACATAATAAAGTATATGGCTCACAGCCAAAGTGCTACTTAAGAGGTACATTAAAATTCTGTAGCAATTACACTGGAGTGTTTTTATATTTATAAAAGGTCCCCATGTAGGCTGCTTCAGAAGATAAAAAAAAAAAGTTAAATTTTGCAATCATGCTTTCATTCATAGTCAGCTGACCTCCTTCAGGCAGTAATGTAACCAGATACTCCTTACGTTATTTTATGTGTACAAATACTGTATACACACACACCCACCCTACGTGGCTGCATGTGTACATATGAGAAATAAATGACAAGATCTTTCTTTTGATAAAGAGGATTACTTCTAAAAAATGCATCACCATCTACAAGATTTTAATATATTAATGATGTTTAATGAATTAAGTGACAGAATGAAGGTAGGCATCTGTATTAAGACTGTACTTACTACAATTTTTGCAAAGGTTTTTCACACCATCATACTCCGATAACTTAACGTTATATTTTACTGGAATTATACTGCTATGTGTAGAACATTTCCTTTCCGTCTTGTATTTTATTTACATAAATAAATGTGTTCGTTCACATTTCAAACCAGCTGCAAATAATAGTGCAGTCATTTTCTTGTACTACAATGCATTACTTTAATATTCACTCGATTCTGATTTCATATATATAACTATACAGACAGACAGAAAGTGAAAGATAATACACAGAGAGAGATACATGCAGTCAGTATGTGCATATCTAACAGTCTACATCTGTCAATTGCTGCACTGTGACTAAGTGTTGCTGCTGTGATTACTGTGGAGGGTTCCTTTTTTATTATTTTTCCCATGGGCTTCCACTGAAATAGGTTCTGCCCAGCTGGATCAACAGGACAACAAATGGGAAACCACGTTACAGATAATGGGCCCGATTCCAAAAGACTTGCTATCAGTTTAAGTGACCACTTTGGGAACCTGTTCCCCGGTGTAAGCTTGTTTATAGATATGCCGTACACTGAAATAAGTCATTTAGACTTTGAACAAATCTTACATCAAGGCAGGCTTACACTGAAAACACCTCTTTTGGAATATGGCCAAATACCTTGGCAGAAATATGGCCAAATACCTTGGCAGTAATGAAGTAAGTATACATTTCACTCTGAAACAAAACTTAATATTTTTAAACACCTTTATTAATTTCATATATATTTAGCAATGATATCAGTATGTATAAATGAATAAAGAAGAAAACAAACCATTACAAAACATTTTTCTTTCTCATGCATTGTACATATGTTTTTTTTTTAATATTTATCATTCACACCAGCATTACATATATTACTCAAGTCCTGCTTTCCCTGAAATTTCACTCCTCCTCCTCCTGAACATTATTGTGCTTGTATTGCTCCTACAACTTCCATTTATTTATATGTATTTTTCTTCTTTCCTTTTCTAAAGATCCCACCTTCAATTAAAAAAACTTTATGCTGAGACATACAGACACTTGAAACAAATCCTCTCATTCACTTCCAAACCAATCTTGTAGCACATGACCCAGGACCTAAACAGTCCATGTAATACAAATGTACAAAACTCTTAATTGTCCAAGGAACTACAGCAAAATATGAGAAATGTGGAGGTAGCAGTTGAAATTACTACAAAAGCTATATACCTGCAAAAAATAGCAAAACTATGTCAATTTTAAGTCTATTTGCTCTACAGACTAATTATTTTTCTGTCATAACCATGTTACAAAAAAAAAAAGTTTTGGAGGGAAGTACAGTTGTGTACACTTACCATAAATGTAGATGTTCTAGTGTATTCACTGTTGCAGTCATTACATTTGGGTAATATGCTGGAAGGTTGCCCTCAGTCGGCCTGATTAACAAAGTCTTGGGTCCTGCGTCGGTTGCTGTCCCTTCTTCCATGACGTCAGGTCGTCAGGAGTATAAAACATGCAGCCGACACCATTACATCAGTTTTTCTTGCCCCAGATGTCAGGTGCCCCCCAAATGGGGATCAAATAAAATTAAAAAAAAATATATATATATACCTCCAACCAAAAGCAAATACACCAAAAGGGCTTTTAAGCATAGTAAGAGAAAGTAGAGGTATAGCCAGAGAATAATAGGGGGCTGGAGGGAGGGTAACCAGGACTGCAACAGTGAATACACTCGAACATCTACATTTATGGTAAGTATACACAACTGTACTATGTTCTTCGTGTTTCACTGTTGCAGTCATTACATTTGGGTAGATTCCCAAAGTTATGGTTAGGTGGAGGGAATTATACAGCATTAGGACCCGCTACAAGGCCCTGCAGGACAGCAGTGGCAAAGCCAGCTCTGGATTTAGAGAAAAGTAGTAAATGGTAATGTTTGGTGAAAGTATGAACTGAGTTCCAGGTAGCAGCTTTTAGAATGTCTCTGGTAGGAACACCTCTGAGAAAGACTGTTGAAGTAGATGCAGCCCTGGTGGAATGGGATATGATCCCCTGGGGTATAGTTTTTCCATGGTGCTTATAGCAGAAATGAATACAATGGCTTATCCATTTGGAAATGGTTTGCTTTGAAATAGCCTTTCCCTCTGCCCCTGCAGCAAATGCTACCAGCAGTTGTTCAGATTTTCTTTGAGATTTAGTCCTGTTTAAGTAAAATCTAAGTTTTCTGTGTACATCCAATGAATGCAGAATCCGCTCCCCCTTGTTCTGTGGATTAGGAAAGAAAGTTGGCAAATGAATGGTCTGATTAAGAGCCACATGGGATACCGCCTTAGGTATGAAGGATGGCTTGGTCCTGAGAGATACCCTGTCCGCATGAAAAATGATGAAAGGCTCCACTGCCATAAGAGCCTGTAATTCGGAAATCCTTCTAGCTGAAGTGACTGCTAAAAGCAAAGCTGTTTTCCAGGAGAGAAATTTTAAGTCTGCAGTAGCAGCTGGCTCAAAAGGAGGGAGAGTGAGTTTCTCCAATAGAAAATTAAGGTCCCAGGCAGGGGTTGGAGCTCTCCTGGTTGGTCTTAAGTTCTTGGCCCCTCTAAGATACTGCTTTAGCAGGGGATAGGAGAAGAGGGGAGGTTCTGTGTTGTACTGAGCTGAAATGGCTGAGGCATTGATTTTTATGGAAGAAAAGGACAGGCCCTTGTGAAGCATCTCAGTTAAGTATTGCAAAATCTGAGGAATGTTGGGCACTGCTGTGCTTATCCCTTGACATTGATTCCAGGCACAGAATCATTTCCATTTGTCAGCATAAGATTTTCTAGTACTAGGTCTTCTCGCCTCCAAAAATGGCATTCATCACAGGTTTGCTGAGGGACGCTAATGGTGAATTTAGGTGATTAGCCACACAGCAAGATTCAAAGTTTGGAGCTGAGTGTACAGAATTTGGTTGTTCTGCTGAGACAGTAAGTAAGGTGTCTGAGGCAGGTGCCACGGTGGAAGGTGTGACACACTGCACAGGAGTGGGTACCAGTGCTGGCGAGGCCAGTCTGGAGCAATCAAAATCATTTTTGATTTGTCCTGTTTGACTTTTAGTGGAACTTTGGAGAGCAGAGGCAGAGGGGGGGAAAGGCATAGACTGACAGTTTTTTCCAGCTGAAGGACAGAGCATCCACTTTCCAGGATTTTGTAAGATGAATTCTTGTGCAAAATCTGTCCAACTGATAGTCCTGGGGTGAGGCAAAAAGATCTATGTCTGGGGTCCCCCATTTGCGTGTCAATATGTTGAAAATCCGTGGTTCCAGTTTCCATTCGTGTGGGTCCATGAGATTTCTGCTTAGTTCGTCTGCCAGAGTATTCAGCTTTCCTGGCAGGAATTGAGCTTGTAGTTGTATTTGATAGGCCAAGACAGTGATCCACAATGCCATGGCTAGTCTGCAGAGGGGGTAGGAGTGTGTACCCCCTGCTTGTTTATGTACCACATAACCGTCGTGTTGTCCATCTTTATCAGTAATTGTCCTGGATGAAGGTAGTCCTCGAACGCTGTCAGTGCATTCTGTACAGCTAGCATTTCTTTTTGATTTATGTGAAGGTGCATTTGATTTGGGCTCCATTTTACCTGAATGCACTTCCCTGCCAGATGAGCACCCCATGCATAGTTAGATGCGTCTGTAGGTAGGGTTTGGGCGGCAGGGGGTAGTGTGAATGGCAGTCCCTTGTTCTGGTGGCAGGCCTCTGCCCACCATAGGAACTCTAGGCGCAGGCAAGGAATGATAGGAATCATTGTTTCCAGGCTGTGACAATGCTGACTCCATAGACTTTTCAAATACCACTGAAGTTTCCTCATATGCAGTCTTGCATATGAAATTAGAAGAATGCAAGAGGCCATGAACCCCAAGGCTTGCAGTATTTGCCTTGCAGAAAGCAGGGTTTTTGTGGCCACCTGTTTGAAGTAAGTCACCAAATGAATTTGCTTCTCTGGCACAAGGAAAGCCATCTGGGCAGTTGTATTCAAGCTTGCACCCAGGAATGTAATTTTTTGAGAGGGTACCCTAGGCAAGTTAGAACCCTTTTTACAAACGCCAGATGTTTTAGAAGAATGTCCTTGTTTTCTGCCTGAATTAGACAGTCGTCCAGGTATGGATATATATTGAATATTTCTTTGCCTGCAAAATGCAATTACTGGAACCAGGCACTTTGTAAAGACCCAGGGCTCAGTAGATAAGCCAAAGGGCAGTGCAGAGAACTGGTAATGCAAGTAGTCTGCTTTGAAGTGGAGGTATCTTCTGCAAGATTCCCTGACTGGGATATGCAGGTAAGCCTCTTTTAAATCTAGAGTTGCCAACCAGGCATCCTTGCCTAGCATAGGAAGTAATTGGTGAAGACTCAGCATCTTGAATTTTGGAATGTCCAGAAAGATGTTTAGAGTAGATAAGTCCAGAACTGGACGCCATGATTTGTCTTTTCTGGGTACCAGGAAAAGTCTTGAATAGAAATGTTGTCCCTTTTCCTCTTCTGGTACTAGCTGAATAGCCCCCATGCTCATGAGGGAAAGTACTTGTTTCTGGGCCTCTGCCCATTGATTTGGGGGCAGGTCTGGCCATCCATTTGGAACTGGCAACGTGTGGAAATGAAATCTGTATCCCTGGGATACTATATTTAAAACCCATTTGTCCTGTGTTATAAGTTGTCAGTTTTTTGCATGAAGAGCCAGTTTTCCCCCAAAGGGGCGGCTAAAAGGTAAGTGCTTGGTAAGTGTAAAGGGAAGTCATTGAGACTGCTTACCATAGGGAGGTGTCTTGCTGATTCCAGATTTGGAAGAGGAGGCACCCCATTGTTTTGTTCTTAAAGTCCCTTGGGACTGAAACCTGGTCCCTTTGGAATGTCTGGGTTTGACTTGAGTGGCTCTCGAAGGAACTGAAAAGGACCAGTTCTTAGTAGGCCAGTGCCTACTGAATCTTGGAGGTTGTACTTGTAAGAAATCTTTCACAGTTTGCATAGATTTAGCTTTATTTTCCATCTTTTTTAGAACTTCTTCTGCCTTATTACCAAAGAGACTGTCCTGTTGTAAAGGAGCATCCAACAATTTTGCTTTAACATGATCAGGCAGAGTTTGCTCTTTGAGCCAAGCATGCCTTCTTAGCACAGACCCAGTAACAGCAGCCCTGCAAGAGACCTCCAAAGAATCAAAACCACATTGAAAAGTATGTTTTCCAACTTGTTTAACTGAATGTAATAAATCCTGTAAATCTTTATTTTCCACACAGTCAGAAATCAACATCATTTTCTGTTTAAGCAGTCCCATGATAGTGGTTGTCTTTCAGCTTTTCCTGGTTAGGGGTCGCCACAGCGGAACTCCGGCCTGCTAATGATTGGCAGTAGATTTTCATGAACGCCGATGTGCCAGCTCAACGTCCAACCTTCAACGAAGGCATGCCATTTATGCATGTCTTTCGAATGTCCACCCAACCACGGGGAGGACATGCAGATTCCACACAGAAGGTACTCCCCTCACTCCAGCCGAGAATCGAACAGGAGAACCTCTTGCTGTGAGGCAACAACGCTACCGCTGCACCACCGTGGAATTATGCTGCTGATATTTTAGCATATGAAATTGACAGTTTAAAGCCCTGATTGCCAAGGCTGCAGAAGTGTAAACCTTCTTACCCCAGCTATCCAGTGCCTTGGAATCTCTATCAGAAGGGGTAGGATTTTTAGCAGTAGAAGCCTTAATGCCCTTGGGACCCTGAGAAATGGTTTCAGGATCCACAACAGGATTCTTGAAAAGGAATTTGTGGGAGTTAGGAACTCTGTAGTATCTGTCTGGCTTACAAGGAACCAGAGGCAGAGAATCAGGAGCCAGACCAGATTCTGTAAAAACATCATCAACAATGTCTAGAACAGGAGGTATAGCCAAAGGCCTATGCTGAGGAAGAAGAAGAAAATCCCCAAGTCTCTTTTTAGATTCAGAAAAATCCTTACTTTCCCAGTGGAACTGTTCCCTTAAGGTATGTAAAGATTCCCCAAAAGAAAAATCCTCAGGGGGAGAAGCAGAAGGAATGGAATCTTCTGCATCAGAGTCCTCATAAGTAGGTATAGACAATTCCTGTTCATTAGAAGAGTCAGAAGAAATAGAATCCTGTTCAGAGGAATCAGTCAATATCTTGCCTACGCCTCTTAGAAGGGGGGGGGGGGGTGGCTACCCCTGATCAGAGTAATTAAATCTTCAGCCATTTTGATAATTTGTTTTTTAGGCATAGGAGCCTGCAGATGTGGCCGTGGCGTCGGTTTTGTAGACATAGATCGAGATTTTAGCCTTAGTTTTGAAGATGGCGTTGGTCTAATATACAAATATGTAGACCTGAAAACACCCTCAGAAGCCAGTGCCTGCGCAGCGGCTCCGGACCCATCCAAGGTAGAGACATCCACAAGTTTCATAACTGAAGTTTCTCTCAGCAAACCGGACTCCGAATGAGTCTCGGCAGAGGCCTGTGAATCAGAAGTAGCGGGTATCAGGGGCTGGTAAAGCACCTCACTGAGTACCGGCGAACTGGCGACTGGCTTATGAGAAGCGTCGTCAGCAGTTTTAGACCTCAACGGCCTGTCTGTCTTTTTCTTTGGGTTTTTTAGGTATTCCGGTAGTTGGACTGCTAACCGACGGCATTTCTGGATAATTAAAGCGTGAGCCAAAATATTTAGAAGCAAAAATGTACCGACGTTTAATAGTGCTTTGATTAAATAAAACACAGAACAGACAGCAAGGTACGTCGTGGTCAGGGCCTAGGCAAGGAATACAGTACAAATGGAAATACTTATGAGGTATTTGTTTCCCACAAGAAATGCAATTATTAACTTTTACTGACATCGGTAAGCAGCAAGAAAAAGTTTACAACGGGGTACTTCGCTGTTTAGTTGAAGACTTCGGATCTGAAACTCGAAAATGAAAATTTCAGGAGTCGGCTGACTGGCACTTGCGAACTACTTCTGCTTCGGGCACCGCGCGGCAAGAAAGACTGATGTAATGGCGTTGGCTGCATGGTTTATACCCCCTGACGACCTGACGTCATGGAAGAAGGGACAGCAACTGATGCAGGACCCAAGAATTTGTTAATAAGGCTGACTGAGGGCAACCTGCCAGCAGATTACCCAAATGTAATGACTGCAACAGTGAAACACGAAGAACATCATAACTACACTTACCAGTACTGTATTTAGATTGCCATACAGAAGGAAAAATACATGAATTAAGATCCAGTCAGGGTTCTTACCTCATCATCAGCAAAGGACTACAGGTTATAAAACCCAAATGTCACAGCTGTAGACCCCCTATACTGATATGGACAGGAAACTTCATAACTTGTCACTTTTACTTCTGGTATTTTGTTCTTGCTGCCCTCTCAAACCAAACACCTATCTACAAGCAAAATAAATTGGAAGAACTGGAGAAAGGCAATTCTTTAACACAGAAGTGGTAAGTGAAGAGTATTTTCATTTAAAAGTGTCTCTGTATGACTTTCATCATACAGTTCTATAGCTTTAAGAAGTAGGGCACGGTCTTTACATGATACGCATGTCACATGATCCCAGTATATGGAGTCTGATAACACATCTGAGCGGTGGGAATCATTAATGAGTATCTTGACTTTCAGTCATTCCTTCCCATAAATCATGACAATATTTCCATCACTTGAAGAAAAGATGAACCACTTACAACATTCAAGAATTTCCTTGTTTCAACATAATTTGACAGAAATCTGAAAGCTGTAGTTAAAGTCTGAACCATTCTTCTCTGTGAGATGAATAACCAAGCCGCTTAAAAAAATGCAATGTTCCATGTCTCTACATGTCACAGTGGAAGAAGCCATGAAAGTATTAATATTTATACCTTGAATGAAAAAAGAAAAAGAATGAATAGCAGCAATAAGGAAAAATATCATGAGTGATTGTGGGCCTAGGAAACAAGGTATCACTGATGTGTCTTATTTTTTTCACAAGAAACTAAATCTCAATGAAATCATAGATGCGTATGTTACTGAGCTGAAGAAACAAGCCGAAGACTGCAATGGTGACATCTTGCACTACCTGGGTATGTTACTTGCCTGTTGTACCCAGGTTGATTTATGCTTTCCCTACAGCACTCTCTTCTGCAGTCAGGGAAAGGGGAAGATGTACAACAGAATGCATATCTTCCTCCTCCTCTAACCAGGTACCAGCTGTGAATCACTGTGCACCCCTGTGGAACGGCTGGGTAAACCACTCCCCAGGACATTAAGATGGCTTGCTCTACACCACTTGACTTTTGCTAAAGGTAAACTAATGCATTGATTAGGCTCCACAGGCAGAAAGAAACAAATGGATCATAGGGCTCTCAGCTAGCCCAGTGATGCCAAGCTCTCAGCCCGAAAGACTGAATGGCTCAAATGGACAGAGGTAAAAGAGCCACTGGTCAGTTCCCTAGGAGGTTGGGAGGGAAGGAATACACAAAAGAACACATATGCCAGTGGAGCTAAATAGACACAGATATGTGTTCAGAAAACTAAGTATCTGATATTCTTGGGTTACTTTTCCAAGTATACTGAAGTGATTAAATTGATAGATACTACTAGTGTCAGTGGGATAAACACTGAAATTCTTGCCTAAGAAAAGTCATACCTGACAGAGGTGCACAGCTAAGAATTTGGAATATAAAAGAGTTTAAGTCGTCTGGTTAACAAATATAAAAGGAAATAAATAAATAAATAAAACTACATAACTAAGGCCACATTTCCAGCAGTCAGACAGACAAGTAGACAACTACTTAAACAATGAAAACATGACAGACATTTGAGTTTCTGACTTAATTTCCTTCAGAATATCCATGTAAAACCTGTTTTTCTAGCGACCTAAGTTTGTAACAGAAATATTTATACTCTCTTCATGATGTTGGGCATTTGTACCAGTATTATTTTTGGCTTTGTCTAGAATTCTTGGGATTCAGAGGTTAAGAAATATGAAAGGGATAGATCCGAACCAAAATGCAGACAAATGAAGTTCTCAATCACCACAGCATAAAAAAAACATGGTTAGTATCAATAATCCTTAGTTGCAATATGAGCATATGGGTCGGGGGAGGGTGTGGAAAAACCTAGCCAGAAAAAAAGTGAGAAGACCTACAGACTCTCAGTTTCCTTCATTATACATTTAGTCATGCACCTAAATTGCTAAAACAACTGATACTAACTACTGTTAAGTGGTACCTGGTCTCCCTTGTAAGATACAATCTCCTTATAACTAGTTCTGGAAATATAACTAATTTTACACCTTATATCACAGACTGCGTTATTTGACGCAGCTACATGATTAGCTGGATAACTGAAATAAAAGCAAGACTCTGACCTGCGTTGGGTACCTCACAACCTGCAGCCATAAGAACTCAAGAAATTGCACCCTTATAGTCTCAGTGCTTGGCAGCTCTCTTGTGTAAACAAGTGCAGCCTAAAAATAATGCTGCAATCTCATTTTTACATGAAGAGACGGACCTGGTACAAGCATACTAATGATAAGATTTTTCAGTACAACTAGGACGCATGACAGTCCTCATGGTAAACAAAAGCAGGAACACAATAATAATGAAGTCAAAGCAGCACTACCAACCCTACTTTTCTCTCACTTCATATTGCAATTCCTATTTTTATTATACTAACTTACCATTATATAAATGGGCTGAAATTTCTCTAACTATTAACTGTTAACTCATTGTCATATAACTCGTATCTACTCTTAACCACTGTTTTCATATTATGTCTAATTTGGTATAATTATTTAAACTGTATTTGTTTTTTGTAATAACTGCAGTGGTGGTGCTGCGGTAGCATTGTCACCTCACAGTAAGACATTGTCCTGTTCGATTCTCAGCTAAAGCGTCTTCTGTGTGGAGACATGTGTGAATTGGCGTACCTTCGTTGAAGGTTGTGCATCAGGGCTGGCAACTCGGTACGTAAAAACCTACTGCCAAACATTAACGGACCGGAGTTCCGCTGTGGCGACCCCTAACTGAGAAAAGCCGAAAGACACAACATTACTTTTAATGACTGTATAATTATTATTCTTAAAATATTTTCAGCTTTTCTCCCTAGACCTCCACTGAAAATTAACTCCTACCCAGTCGGACTTTCCCAGTAAACAAATGTCAATAAATAAATAATAAATAGCTGCAAATAATCCACATAGAAAACAAAATGAACATAACACATTTAGACACTTCAGTGTGCAAAAATCTCTTTCCTTTTGCTGCAAAGGGACAAAATTCTGCAGGAGGAAAATTACAATTCTTACTAATATACAGGTTCCTAGGAAAAGGCCGGATTTATATCAGAAGTTACAACTGCTAGTACTGGGCAGAATCATAGCTCTCAACCTTCCATCTCCAAAATGAGGAACACTCGCCTTCATAATGTGGAACAAATGGGAAAAATGTGGATCACATACTAATGGCTTACTAACAGCTTCAACTAGGAAGGTCATAGGATGGTTAAAATATGCTGGCTTTACTTACAAAGAAGACGATTTAATGAATTAATATGATTAATTTCTATTTACCATGGATTTCACTTAAAAAAATTCCTAACACTGAAAGTGTGACAGACTTTTTCAATGTGGAACTTTGAGGAACTTCGAGGAGCATGAACATTTTAAGACCCCAAATGAGGTACATTCCTCATAATGAGGTACACTTGAGAGGTATGGGCAGAATATATAGTCCAGTTTCTCAAGGCAAGAAAAATTTTGCTCAAGATTAAGGTGAAAAGTTTTTTCACAGCAAAGATTTTGGCTGCTACTCCTAAATGTATCTACCCCTACAAATTATACAACATGGGGAATCTGTCTAGCTAAAGTGGAATAAACCCTGTACTTTGAGGGAATGTTTAGAGCATGAAATCCTCTTACATCATGAAAAACATCAAATCTTTTCAGCCTATTCTTTTTTGGCTGAATTTGACACAGCACACATTGTCACTGCCTGTGGAGGGGTACACGTCTAAATCTCATAGCCCATAATACCAACATTCACATTCCCGAGACGAGAATACCGAAAACACATAATCACAAGTGGCTCAAGTTTCTCAGTGCAAGTAAACACTTGCCCAGCATGTAAAAATATGCCCTTTTACCCCACTGTAGTGCAATCCTGGAGCTGGTACACACACATTTTATACATATATATATATATATATATATATATATATATATATATATATATATATATATAGTTTGTGGGGGGTGCAGGCCCCCACAATGAGGGGTGTGGAGGCTTAGGCCCCCATCTAAGTGGTTGTTTTACCGGCCAGTGTGTTTGCATTTGGTTTTGGTCAAGCATTTATTTGCCCAGGGTGACTTGAGGCATTCATAATTACATGTTTTCGGTATTCTCGTCTTGAGCATATGAACATCTGTATTATGGGCTGCAAGATTTAGACGTTGACCCTTGTGGAGACACCACCAGCCACAATATTGTTCTTCAGGAATCACTGGAAAGGCTAAATTCTGGAACAAGATCATGTAAAAAAAAAAAATTGTAACCGCTTGCCATTTTTTTTTCCATTTATACAAGCTCTCAACAGTTATCCATGGTGGTGCAGCGGTAGCGTTGTTGCCTCACAGCAATAGGTTCTCCCGTTCAATTCTTGGTTGGAGTGCGGGGAGTGCCTTCTGTGTTGAGTCTGCATGTCCTCCCCGTGGTTGGGTGGGTGTTCGAAAGACATGTGTAAATGGGCGTGCCTTCGCTGAAGGTTGAACGTCATGCTGGCACCTCAGCATTCGTGAAAATCTACTGCCAATCATTAGCAGACCGGAGTTCCACTGTGTGACGACCCCTAACTGTGAAAAGCCAAAAGACAAACAACAACAACAACAACAAGCTCTCAACAGTTAATAGCTTCCATTAAAAAATGAAGATATTCCTTTTTGCTGTGGTGAACTAGTTCACCCAGGCTAACACTGTGCTAAAAAGCAAATGAACTGTCTGTGCAATCCAATAATAAAAATTCTGTTAAAATCCAGAATTTAATGAAAGGAATAAAATAAGAACAAAAATAATAAAATTAAGTCCCTTGTCCAACGATAAGCACTTTCAAATAGTTCTTCTTCAGATCATATAATCAAAAGGGACATTCATCTGTATATATATAAGCCAGTCAGAATTAATCACCCAATGAGAATATCAACACAAAAGTTCCAGCCAATCCATGTTTGGATTTCTCCATCTGATTTGCATAAACCAAACAGCTCCATTTTCTAAATGGATGCTTCACACAGCTCACTAATGTTCAGTACTAATGAAATATGCAAAGTAGGTGATGTTAGTAACCAATAGCACTTCCAAAAGAAGTAACATATGAAGCAGCTAGCTATCATTCATACTTAGAATCATGCCTCATACCAGTGTACTGGAGTCAGAATATGCAAAATAGGTGAACTAAACAGCTACCAGCGGTTTCCAAGAAACAACAAAACACAGGTCTGCTAACCTTCATATATTCTTATTGAAAAACTTGTCAAATAATCCCAGAAGCAGTTTTTTACATATTTCTAATATTCAATAGAGGAAAAATGGCACGAACAATAAATAGACGATCTAAGTACCTAATAGTGGCTTCCAAGGAGCGATAGAAATCAAATCTGCTGACTTTCATAAATTCCTATTATGAAACTTCTTTTCTTTTATCTAATTAACCCAAAAGAAGTTTTTCACACATCTCTGATGTTCAGTGATGACGATGACAAAAAATGTATAGTAGTAAACATCGCTATTGATAAAAGATAGGCGATGTCATTACTAAAATTTCATTTCCCAAAACAGGGATATGGTAGGATAATTGCTGGGTGACAATAAATGTCAAGGTTCCATGTCTTGCATGGCCACATTTGTATCTCAACAAATTCATATGGTGACTGCCTATAAGTTTTTCCTGTGGAGACTATAAGTATGTTATTTCACTCTAGCAACACATGCAAGTTTTAGACTTCATTTCATCCATACAAAGTCAGTGTATATAAGTTTCTGACTTCATCCCATCCATTCAAAATCTATGGGGAACTTTTACTAAGATTCCACTATCTCTGTTCGGATGTTTATCATGCTGTTCAGTTTTGTTTAGATGAAACCAGAGCAGGAAAGACATGGGCATATTGAATAACGAACAACAGATGTTGACAGCATCAAATCTTCTAATCTTGACACTAACATAATTGAACTTAATCAAACTTCCATTAGGATATAAATGCTCTTATAAGACAAAGTAATGGGTATGTTGTTTCACTATAGCAATAAACGCAAGTTTCAGACTTCATTCCATCCATCCAGAATGTATAAATTTCTGACTTCATCCCATCCATTAAAGATCAACAGGAGATTTTACTAAGATTGCACCATGTCTCTTCAGATATTTATCATTCATCACTTATGATCTCATTAGCTCATGGTCGATCTACGTCTCTTCAAGACAGGTTTTAACGGTATAACACTATTCAACCCCGGATGTTGATCAGCTCTAAGGTTTATTATCCATTTGGTTTCCCTAAGTTCAGTTATGTTCTCAATATCCCCTTTTTTGGGCCAATATGTATGGTCTCTATAACTTTATATAAAAACAAGTGATCTTAATGCTGACTGACATGATTGGCTAGGGCATTATGAACATCTTGGTTCACAATGTCCCTTTGATGCCTCTGTATACGTTTCTTAAGCATTTGATTTGTTTTGCCTACATAAAACGACTGGCATGATCTACATGTAGCCAGATAAACAACGTTGCTCGTGGTACAAGTTGCTTTGACATCAAATAAATAAAGTCTCTTGGTTCTTGGATGCTCAAACTTGTTGTTACTATCTATCAAAGTACAAATATTGCAATTGCCACACATAAAAGTCCCCTTCTGTCCTTGAATCTGCTTCGTCTTTTGTGTATTAGTACACAATAATTTCAGATTCCTCTTGTTTTTGTAGCAGAAACCTGGTCTTTCTCCCACTATGTCTTTCAACTGGGAATCTTGCGTTAAAATGGGCCAAAACTGTTGGATTATTTGCTGAATTTGATAGTTGTCTGTGCTATAAGTTAGAGCAAATCTGGTAAGTGTATCTTTATCCTTCTTCCTATCTTCCTTTTCCTGCATTGGTAATCTTAAGTCTTTCCCCTTATAGCCTCTTTCTTTCAAATTTTCCTGTAAAAAACTCACCTCTCTATTACGTGTGTCCTCTCGGTTACAACGTTTATAAATCCTATTAGTTTCATTTCTCATGATGTTTCTGGAAATATGTCTAGGATGCATACTGCTTTTCAGCAGATAGTGGTTACGTCAGGTACTTTTCCTGTGTAGTTCGATTTCTAGTTCTCCTATTTTATTGGGCATAACATTTACATCCCAAAAACTTACTGTGTGTTTAGAATAGTTAGAACTAAAAGTCAAGAACGAGGTGGTTGGATTCAGTTATTGTGTACTAATAGACAAAAGACGAAGCAGATTCAAGGACAGAAGGGGACTTTTATGTGTGGCAATTGCAATATTTGTACTTTGATAGATAGTAACAACAAGTGTGAGCATCCAAGAACCAAGAGACTTTATATATTTGATGTCAAACAACTTGTACCACGAGCAACGTTGTTTATCTGGCTACATGTAGATCATGCCAGTCGTTTTATGTAGGCAAAACAAATCAAATGCGTAAGAAACATATACAGAGGCATCAAAGGGACATTGTGAACCAAGATGTTCATAATGCCCTAGCCAATCATGTCAGTCAGCATAATGATCACTTGCTTTTATATAAAGTTATAGAGACCATACATATTGGCCCAAAAAAAGGGATATTGAGAACATAACTGAACTTAAGGAAATCAAATGGATAATAAACCTTAGAGCTGATCAACATCCGGGGTTGAATAGTGTTATACCGTTAAAACCTGTCTTGAAGAGACGTAAATCGACCATGAGCTAATGAGATCATAAGTGATGAATGATAAATATCTGAACAGACATGGTGCAATCTTAGTAAAATCTCCTATTGATCTTTAATGGATGGGATTAAGTCAGAAATGTATACATTCTGGATGGATGGAATGAAGTCTGAAATTTGCGTATATTGCTATAGTGAAACAACATACCCATTACTTTGTCTTATAAGAGCATTTATATCCTAATGGAAGTTAGATTAAGTTCGATTATGTTAGTGTCAAGATTAGAAGATTTGATGCTGTCGACATATGCTGTTCGTTATTCAGTATGCCCATGTCTTTCCTGCTCTGGTTTCATCTAAACAAAACTGAACAGCATGATAAACATCTGAACAGAGATAGTGGAATCTTAGTAAAAGTTCCCCATAGATTTTGAATGGATGGGATGAAGTCAGAAACTTATATATACTGACTTTGGATGGATGAAATGAAGTCTGAAAATTGCATATGTTGCTAGAGTGAAATAACATACTTATACTCTCCTCAGGAAAAAACTTATAGGCAGTCACCATATGAATTTATTGAGATACAAATGTGGCCATGCAAGACATGGAGCCTTGACATTTATTGTCACCCAGCAATTATCCTACCATATCCCTGTTTTGGGAAATGAAATTTTAGTAATGACATCGCCTATCTTTTATCAATAGCGATGTTTACTACTACACATTTTTTGTCATCCTCATCACTGAACATCAGAGATGTGTGAAAAACTTCTTTTGGGTTAATTAGATAAAAGAAAAGAAGTTTCATAATAGGAATTTATGAAAGTCAGCAGATTTGTTTTCTGCCGCTCCTTGGAAGTCACTATTGGCTACTTAGATCATCTATTTATTGTTCGTGCCATTTTTCCTCTATTGAATATTAGAAATATGTAAAAAAC
Organism: Protopterus annectens; assembly: GCF_019279795.1. Lineage (NCBI taxonomy): Eukaryota > Metazoa > Chordata > Ceratodontiformes > Protopteridae > Protopterus > Protopterus annectens. The sequence goes on along the minus strand of NC_056739.1, from coordinate 379,652,395 downwards.
TGCTTCTGGGATTATTTGACAAGTTTTTCAATAAGAATACATGAAGGTTAGCAGACCTGTGTTTTGTTGTTTCTTGGAAAACGCTATTAGCTGTTTAGTTCACCTATTTTGCACATTCTGACTCCAATACACTGGCATGAGGCATGCTTTTAAGTATGAATGATAGCTAGCTGCTTCATCTGTTACTTTTGGAAGTGCTATTGGTTACTAACATCACCTACTTTGTATATTTCATCAGTACTGAACATTAGCGAGCTGTGTGAGGCATCCATTTAGAAAATGGAACTGTTAACTAGGTTTATGCAAATCAGATGGAGAAATCCAAACATGGATTGGCTGGAACTTTGGTGTTGATATTCTCATTGGGTGATTAATTCTGACTGACTTATATATACAGATGAATGTCCCATTTGATTACACGATCTGAAGAAGAACTATTCGAAAGCGCTTATCGTTGGACAAGGGACTTAATTTTATTACTTTTGTTCGTATTTTATTCCTTTCATTAAATTCTAGATTTTAACAGAATTTTTATTATTGGATTGCACAGACAGTTCATTTGCTTTTTAACACAGTGTTAGCCTGGGTGAATTAGCTGTCTTTTGGTGTGTGAATAGTTTCCATTATGTTTTTCCTTATTAACTAATGGGCAAACAAGCTTACTAATTTTTATCCATTTGCATTAAGCCCCATTCCATAGTGTTAAGTATCACTGACTCACCATTTTGCTGCAGTACATTTTCACAACAGTTTGGGCAGTCAGTAGGTAATGCTGGGAACTTAAACATGAGATATTTTAGCTGAAGGATATGTTGACACCACAGGCCAAAATTAGAAAAAAGTACTACATGACCACAAAGGAGGTCTGTCGCTAAGCACTACAGAGTGGCCAACAATCTCCAAAACAATAGTCCTTCAGAAGACTCTAAGCAACTTGTTTGCACTGAGCAACTGAAAGTGGCTAATCAAAACAAACATTTATTACATGATACACAGCAGTGCACACCCCCACAAAACAGATGAAACATTTCAGTGTCTTACATAAAATTCAGGGCAGACATATACAGTCACTTGATGTCATGTTCTGTGTATCTACACCAAGTTTTTTTTATTTAAAAAAGAAAATGTTATGTACTCAGCACAATGTTCCATCTGTTTTGCCAATCTTCATTCATCCTTGACCTCTGGGTACTTAATTTGGATCCTCAGAATCGGCTCGGCCATTATACAGCTTGCGCCAGCCAAAAACCTCAAACTAAAACTCTACCCAGAATACCTCCCTCCATATTACCTCAGATCAAGTCTGCAACCATATAGCAAGACAGAGGAATCTTTACAACAGGAAGAAGTCATGTCCATGGTGAAACCTAACAAGTTTCCAGGACAAGCGTCCGAGCCTCCAAGAAGTCTACAAGAGGGGGAAGGAGGGTACGGTGTCAAGGATAAATGAAGATCGACAACACAGCTGGAATGTTATGGTAAGTACATAACTTCTTCATCTGATGTTGTCAATCTTCATTCATCCATGACCTTTGGGACAGAGTATCCAACTACTTTAGGTCCTGGGTGGCCTTATGGAAGGATATTCCTGAAAACCAGAGAGCCAAAGGATGCTCTTCCCCTGGAGAACATATCCAATTTTTCTAATGACTGATAAAGGTAAAAGGAGTAGCTCATGTTGTGGCTGTGCATATTTCATCCATGGAAGCCTTGGAATGGAAAATAGCTGACGTGGCTATTGATCTGGTTGAATGCATTCTTGCAGGTGCAGGTAACTTGAGGTTGTTGTAATTGTAAATGAAGGTAACACAACCTCTTAGCCATTTAGAAAGAGTAACTTTTGAGACAGATTTTCCCAGAGTTGGACCAGAAAAGAATACAAATAACTGGTCCGATTTTCTACTCTTGATCCTGCTGAGGTAAAATCGTAATTGTCTGTGAACGTCCAGCAAATGTAAGAAATATGCACCTTTGTTGGAAAAACTGGGGAAGAAAATGGGCAAATCTTTGTTTGATTAATACTGGATTCTGAGACCACCTTAGGAAGAAAGGAAGGGTTGGTTCTTGGTGAAACTCTGTCCTTATGTAAAACTAGATATGGTGGTTTTGAACATAATGCTTGAATTTCAGAAACTGTTCTGGTAAAGTAATTGCTACTGGAAAAAAGAGTTTTCCATGACAGAAAGTTTAGGTGGCAATTTGCTGCTGGTTCAAAGGGGGGAAGCACCAAAGATTGTAAGACCAAAGTCAGATCCCATGGTGCTACAGGATCTTTAAACAGAGTTTTTAATCATAAGACCCCTTTAAGAAATACTTGCATAAGCGGTGGGAGATTAATACATGGTCCTTGAAGCCATTGTGGAACTTAGAAATGGCTACTAATTCCACCTTGATTGTGAAAGCTAAAACTCCTTGATCAAAAAGGGTAGCTAAGAATTCCAAAAGTTTGTTGACTGGTGCTGAGAAGTGATTGAAGTCATTACCACAAGCTCAAATCGAAAATCTCTTCCATTTGCTATGGTACAAGTTTCCTGGTGGATGGTCTATGAGAAGCCAGTAGAATTTTTTGAACTGGGGAAGCTAAGTTATTTTGCCTGGCGACTAATGGAATTGGAGGAACCAAGTTGTAAACTTGAGATTCTGAAGGCTGGGGTGAACCAGTCCCTGCGGGTGAGACAGCAGGTCTGGAACAGGGTCCAGAATCCATGGACGGTGAATTAGGCGAGGCCACAGGATGGGGAACCAGACTTGTCGGAGCCAGAAGAGTGCAATGACAATCACTTTCCTTCTCAACCTGTGAGCTTTTTTCAAAAAGAGGGGAATGAGAGAAAAGGGGGGAAACTGTACAGAAGACCAGAGGGCAATGAAGAAGAACAGCGCTTCTCGGGGACTCCCCCTGAGGGGGAATTAAGGGGACAGTAGCAGCTGCATTTGTTGTTCATGGGTGATGCAAAGAGGTCGCAGCAAGGCTGGCCCCAGCGATGAAACATCTCATTCATCACTCTGATATTGACAGACCACTCATGAGGCAGGAAAATGTATCTGTTCAGTCTGTCCGTTATCACGTTGTTGCTCCCCAGGATGTGCTTTGCTAGTGGTTGGAGGATATCACCCACTGCCACACTCTGTTTCCCAACACAGGGGATAAGACTCAGTTCCACCCTGCTTGCTGATGTACCATACCACTGACATGTTGTCTGACTGAATTGCAGTTGTTCCTAGAGGGAGGACAGATGGAAAGGCTTGCAACGCTAAGAGTACTGACCTCAATTCCAGAATATTGATATGCAGGTTAGCCTCTCGCAGGGACCAAGTGCTTTGGACTGTCCTTCCCAGATAATGTCCCCCACCCCCACCCCATCTGGGAGGCATCCATGGTTACAATGGCCTTGGGTTGAGGGGGAACAAACAGACGACCCAAAAGAATTTCCTTGGATGCCATCCAGCAGGATAAGTCCTTCTTGCAGCAACTGGTGAAATTAATTGGGTACATCATTGGATGCATTAGGATGGACCACTGGGAAGCCTAGAGTCACTGAAGTAGCCTCATGTGAAATCTCGCTTGAGGAACCAAGGTAATGGTCGCTGTCATGGACACTAAAGTTTGGAGGACTAGAAGGGCAGGAACTTTGTCTCTGGAGAGAATTGCTTGTACTTGGGATTTTATCTTCTGCAGTCTGTGAAGAGTAAGGGAAGCTACACAAGATATTGTATTCAGACATGCTTCTATGAACTCTAGGTTTTGCATGAGAGTTAGTTTGGATTTTTCTTGATTCACTGTGATACCCAGATGAGTGAACAGGTGCAGAATGAAGTTTGAGGCTTGCAGCAGTAGATGCCTGGTGGAAGCAGTGATGAGCCAGTCGTCTAGATAAGGAAACACCTGGACTCCATGCAGTCTCAAGTACGCTATAACTGCTGCCATGCACTTGGTAAACACCCTGGGGCCTGTGGTGAGACCAAAGGGCAGCATTCATAACTAGAAATGACTGGCTCCTAGCTGAAAGCAGAGAAACCTTCTGGATCATTTGTCCATTTTTATGTGGTAATATGCATCTTGAAGGTCTATAGAGCACATCCAATCGTTCTCCTCTAGAAAAGGAAATAAAGGCTAAGCTGTGACCATCCGGAATTTTATTTGCTGAACAAACTGGTTCAGAAGGCTGAGATCCAAAATTGGTCTCAAGTCGCCTGTCTTTTTTGGCACCAAAAAGAACCTTGAGTAAAACCTGTATCCTATCTTGTCTAGTGGGATTTCTTGGATGATTCTTTTTCTAGCAGCTTTTGAATCTCTAAAGCTGCTTGGTCCGTCTGATTAGGTGGCACATCGAGGAGTTCTCTTTGTGATCTTGGGAAAAGACTGAATTTGATATGGTAACCTCTGGTAATAATCTTCTGCATCCAAGTACTGGAAGTTATTTGTCATCAGGCTATTGTATGCAGAGAAAATCTACAACCGACTGCTCCCAGGTAAGCAATTGGGCCCCTTTCAGGAGCACTGGTAGGGTTGTCCAGAGAAAGAATGTCCGGAGCCCTGATTTCATGGGCCACCTCTGCCACAGGGTCATTGTCTTCTATTAGAGCTCTTCCCTCTGCCCCAAGGGGAGCCACTGCCACGTGCTTCCAGAAAAAGCCCTTGGGACTTTTTGAACCACATCTTTCCACTCCTCCTGATTCCTAGAGTAGGACCACTCAGGGGCAGAAAAACGTATGCCCACTGCAGATAGGGTCTTTCCATCCTTCTCGTACCTGGCTAAAGTTTCTTGACTTCTGTGCCAAACAAAGAGGATCCATCAAAGGGTGCTTTGACGAAGGAAGACTTAAATGGCTCTGCAAACTCACACAAGTGCATTCAGGCATGACGCTTTATGGCAACACCTGAACCTGCTGCCCTAGTCATCCCTTCGGCTGCATATGCAGTGAGCCTCATGGACGAGTTAGAAACAGACTCCAAGGTGACTAGCTGAGAGGCAACTTTATCCTGCACCTCTTCAGACACAGTTCCTACGAGAGTATCCAGTAACTCCTTGATCAGATCCCTCTGTAGCCTAGTGAAATGTGCCATGAAATTCAAAGACCTTAGGGTGAAGGTCGATAAAGCATACACCCACTTTCCATATCTGTCCATTGTCCTAGATTCTCGGTTAGGGGGATGGACAGTGGGACTCTCACTAATGAGTTCCTTTTTGGTGGCTGCCATCACCCCCATAGCATCCACTGTTAAGCCGTTGGCCCAATGCTGGTGGTCTATAGGGGTTGACAGAATTATGTCTAGTCTCTAGGGTATCAGCTCTATGGAATCAGGAGCCCTCCATGCCCACTGCACAATCAATTTGATAAGGTTGTCAGCAGGAGGGGTCACCCAAGAAGTAGATGGGCGAGCACCAAGAAAACGTCTTCCGATGGTGACTGGGGGGAACCCTCCCCATCATCGAAGTCCATGTCTTCGGTGACAGATTCTTCTGGGGAGTTTAAGTGCTTCCTCTTGCATGTCTTCTTTCGGGGTGGCTCCTCAGCGAGAATCTCTGATGAGGATTTCAAAGAAGAGGGGCCCTATACAGGGGTAGCTTGCAGCTTTGGTGCTTGCTCCCTGGATGTAGAGGAAGGTGGTAGCTCTGGGCAAAGAGGAGTCTAGGAATATAACTCCAACAAAGAAGGAGCCAGCTGAGAGCCTGCAGAGGCCAAGGCCCTCTCCATAACCTGGAAGGCAGCCCCCCCCCCAAAGAGGGATGGGAGCCTGGAACAGAGAAGGACAACCTCAGAACCAAGGTCACACACCACCCCGAGAGACCCACCTCCAAAGTAGGAGCCAAGGGAAAGGCCACAGCTGCCGAAGTTCACAGAGTTAAGGACGATCCCGAATAAAAAGCCGAGGATGATCCAAAACCCTCATTCCCAACAGCACAGCTACTGCCCCAGGAATCTGACGGTTCCAAAGGAGCCAAAGAAGTCAGGGCAGTTCCTGACACCAAAGACGGAGGAGCTGATGGTACCAGAGCAGCTGGAACCAGAGAGGATCAGAGTAGGAAGCTCTAAGCTATCTGAGGACGTTAGAAGAGGAAGATTTGTTGGAGTCCTAGGAGAAAGTGCCCCAACTCCTGAAGGGAGAGGGGTCTGGGATGAAACAAAGACCCCCTGGCCACTAGGAACTGATCCACCAACCTCATGATGTCCACTTCAATGAGAATCCTGGAAGAATGGACAGATAATCCAGAGGGGGATTCTGGCCTTTCCAAAAAAGAACTGGGAAGCTGCCCCACAAAGAGGCCGACAAAAGGAGAATATTTTGTCCTAGGTAAGAAAATAATTTCTGATTTCAGCACCAGTGGGGTGGGTAAAGTCTGCTGCAGTGCGGTAGGTGAGGTCAGCACCGACCTAGAAGCTGAAAAAGTCAGTGCTGACGATACCGGTGCAGAGATCTGTACCCGGTGCCAAGGAGGTTGTTTGTTTCAACAGTCTTGGAACCTTGGCCTTCAGTTCCGTGGATGTGGAGGGTTCAGAAGGTTTACATTTCTTTGACACCAGTGTCGAAGGAGAAGTCGGCACCGAATGGCTTTTAACTGTGGTCAGATTTAGAAGGAGAAGGAGCAGTCTTGGACAAGGCTTTTTTGAAAGAAAACTTAAGTAAACCTTTTCAAAATCAATTTATTTTTACACTGAAAGTGGAGCCAGTTCTATGGCTTTCATAGCCAAGAGAGCTTCCACTTGGTTTAAGGCCTCTAACCATTGATGTTTTGGAAGATCTGGCCATCCGCTTGGTCTTGGTAGGTTATGAAAATGGAATTTTAACCTCTTGAAACCACATCCAGAACCCACTTGTCTTGGGCTATATGAGTCCAATTTAGGTGAAAAAGAGAAAGTTTTCCTCCGAGAGGGGCTTCCAGGCAAGAAGTTCCTGAAACCCAACAGAGGGAGTCATTGAGTCTGTTTTCTATGAGCTTGCGACCTGTCCTCTCCTCCCCTAGGGGTGGAAGCAGTCCTCAGTCTTGGTATATAAGAGGCTTGCGTTTGAGGCCTTCCTCAGGAGCGTCTGTATCTACCCCTCTGAGGCCTGTCTGAGTTGGGAAAGGACCAATTTTTTGTAGGCCAATTCCTACTAAATCTGGGTGGCTGTACTTGTAAGAAATCTTAAACTGTTTGCATGGATTTTGCCTTGTCCTCCATCTTCTTTATCACCTCTTCAGCTTTAGATCCAAACAAAACATTATGCTGAACAGGAGCATCCAATAATTTAGCTTTTACTTGATCTGGCAAGTTTTGTTCCTTTAACCATGCACGCCTTCTAATGACTGTGCCAGAGGCAGCAGCCCTACAAGAAGCCTCCAAGGCATCAAATCCACAGAGTAAACCATGCTTCCCAACTTGTTCAGTGGCATGCAATAAGTCATGTAATTCTTTATCATCTGCACAGGTGGAAATGGAAGTTAGCTTTTGTTTTAAAACAGACAGAAGAAATTGCTGGTATTTCAGCATATGAAACTGACAGTTTAAAGCCCTAATAGATAAAGTAGCAAAAGTGTACACTTTTTTGCCCCATCTTTCTAAAGATCTGGAAACCTTCTCAGTGGGAATGGGGTTTTTAGCAGAAGCGGCCTTAACCCCCTTAGGACCCGGAGAAATGGTTTCAGGATCAGCAGTAGGATTCTTGCATAAAAACTGGTGGGAATCAGGAACCCTATAATATCTGTGTGGCTTAACAGGAGCTGGAGGAAAAGAGTCAGGAGTTAAGTTAGCCTCCGAAAAAGCACCATCCACAATATCCAAAATAGGAGGAATAGCCAGGGGTCTATGTTGGGGAAGAAGAAGAAAATCCCTTAGTCTTTTCTTAGATTCCGAGTACTCCTGTCCTTCCCAGTGAAAATGTTCCCTCATTTCATGCAAAGTTTCCCCAAAAGAGAAATCCTCAGGGGGAGAAGCTGAAGGAATGGATTCCTCAGCATCAGAGTCCTTATAAGGAGGGAAAGAATATTCCTGGTCAGAAGATGAAACTGAAGAAACAGAAGCCTGATCAGAGGAGTCATAATACACTTCCTGCCTTGGCCTTTTATCTGGAGGGGGATGTGAACCCCTAATCATAGTAAGTAAGTCCTCCGCCATCTTAAGTAACTGTTTCTGAGACTTGGGTGCCGGATCTGAAGAGGCCTGGGCTGCAGTCTTTGATTTGGAAGGAGTCTTTGCCTTTGTCTTTGGCTTTGCCTTTATTAGAAGCTGAGTAGGCCTGAAAACCCCTTCGGAAACCGGTACCTGCACAGCGGCTCCGGACCAATCCGAAGGAGCATTGTCCGAAGGTCCTGCAACAGAAATATTCAAAGGCCTAGTTGGCTCCTCGTGGGAGTCCTTTTCGGCCATCGGTTCCGAAATGGCCGAAGACAGGGACTGCAAAAGCGCCTCACTGACAGCCGAACCTGAAGCTGGCTCTGCTTGTACAACATCGTCTGATTTGGACCTCGGAAGCCTGTCTTTATCCTTGCGTCGTTTGTAAACTCTGATAGCCGGAACCATATCCGACAACATTTTATAATTAAAACGCCTACCGAAGTAATGAAATGCAAAATCGTACCTTCGTTTAATCGTACGTTGATTGAATCTAGCACAAAACCGACAACTAGCTACGTCGTGGTCAGGGCCTAAGCAAGGAATACAGTAAGAATGAAAATCCTTATGAGGTATTTGCTTCCCACATGAAATACAATTATTAACTTTTTCTGACATCGGACTGGAGCAAGAAAAAGTTTCCCCAACGGGGTACTTAGCTTTGAGTAGGAGAAGAAAGTCTTCGGACTGAAGTACGTTTATAAAAAATTGTCAGGAGTCAGCCGACCGGCACTTGCGAACTGCTATCACCGCACGGCAAGAAAGACTGGAGAACATGGCGTCGGCTGTCAGCTTTGTACTCCTGGCGCTCTGACATCAGGGAGCATGGCTGAGCAGCCGACGCCGGACCCAGACTTTGGGATTCTGGCCGACCGAGGACTGCCTGCCGGCAGGGGAGAACCCTACAGTCATGACTGCAACAGTGAAACACGATGAACATCTTTCAAAATCAATTTATTTTTACACTCAACCAAGGCCCTGATACTAAAAGCCTGGCAGATAGAACATTTTTGGTCCAAATGAGCTGCACCCAGACAATAAACACAGGAAGAGTGCCCATCCAAATTGGGCATCTTCCGTCCATAATCCTGGCACTGTTTGAAATCTGTAGTGTCTTTTGGTTTATCAGAAGGAAGGACAGGAGTCAACTGCCAGGAACACACTCACACAAACAAACACGCGAAATGAAAGGACTGGAAAAACTACTAACTATGCTAGAAAAAAATACCAAGAATTGGTAAGAGAAAGAAAATACCAACAATGGTAAGAAAGAGAGAGCTACCTGAAGAGGTAGAAAAAGGAAAGGGGGGGCTACCAACGATGGTATAGAGAGTACCGGGAGGTACGGGAAAAAAGCACTCACAGAACCAGGAAAAAGGTGAGTAGAGAATAATATAGAAAAAAATATAAGTATGTATGAGTAGAAAAGAAATGATGAAAAACTTTGAAAAATAAGGAAATTTCACTTAGCTGCAAGAGGAACAACAGATGCGCCTTGTGACATGAGTGGCAAATGAGATCCAGGGTGATATGGAGAGGGGTGTTGAGGGTAGAGTCTTAGCTTCAGAGGTTTTGGCTGGCGCGAGCTGTATAATGGCCGAGCTGGTTCCTAGGATTGGAACTGAGTACCTTAAGGTCAAGGATGAATGAAGATTAACAACATCAGACCTAACTTTTTCCTTGGCTTACATTTACTATGTTGTAGTAGAAACTGGAAACCAACCACCACGTAAAATCAATTCTTTATTAGAACAAGAGAATAAGCGCTTTCGCGTGCATCCACAAAGGCACGCTTCTTCAGATTCAATAAATATAATATAAAATCACTCATTATATATAAAAACACTAATTTAATTATATGTAATTATCCAATTAAATTCAGTTGTTATTTATTCAATTAATTAGCCCACTTAGGTATAGCTTAAAAAATACTTAGTACTACTTTTCTTTTAAAGTCATCAACTCTAAATAAATGCACTAATAACAGAAAACCATAAAAACTATTAATGACACAGCACAAAACAGTCTTCCAGATTTAACCAAATATATAAAACATTGTGTGCTGACATATATAAAGGCTGTAAAATGTCTGAAATTATGAGACTTATAAAAACATTATAAAAATAATGTCAACTTTTAAAATTCTAATGACAGAGTTACTTAAATAAACAGTATTAGATGTACAGGTCAAAAATACAATATGCCGATACATAGAGCTTACTACTGACAGTGTATATAGATATGTACTAAATATGCAAGATAATGTGAAGCCTGCATTTAATTTCATTTAAATATAAGCTGTATTAGGCTAATAATTATAACATTTTCCATATTTGTATATAAATACACTAATATGTATGTTATTAGTATCCCAAAAATCAAAAATATTTTTATATATGTACATATATACTTTTTATAGATGTTACCAACCATAAATTTCATATGTCTATAGACAAAATTCATTTGTGGTGGGGGATCATGAACAATTTTAATGCTTACATACAATCCTATCATCAACATTCAAAACTTTTGTCAAACATTAGTGATATATTAAAAATCACATAGGAACAACCATTCAGGATGTTAAATTCTTATATATGTATAGGTAACTATTTTGTATGATCTAATGAACTATATATTTCTAGAATCTTGTTAGAGATATTAGAAATATTACGAGAACAAAACAGACATATTGACCATTATATAAATATATGAATAAATAAAATACATATGAATATCAGTATATTTGAAGAAAAAATTATATAGCTATATGTGCAAGAAAGTATGTAGCCCTAACTGTCAACTCTAAGTGCAAATAGATGTTAATATTTACGTTTCTTTAGAAATGATCTAATGCTCACATAGGTATTCAGTCCTGGATAATTTTGTGCCCTGAATTTAAATATCCAGTCTAGTTCTAAGTTCTCTAAGTCATTAAAATTGTCACCCTTCCTAATGTTTGGTTCTCTTTTTTGTAGAACTCTGAAAAAGAATTTATGTTCAGGAAAATCTACAATGTGTTTGGATAAAGCATTCCTGTGGTCAGTTTTCTTAATGGCATATATATGTTCTTGTATTCTATCCCTAAATCGTCTTGTGGTCATGCCTATATAAAATGCAGGACATGACTCACAAGTTGCCAAGTAGATAACATTACTGTCTTCACAGTTTGCAATACATCTAAATTCAAAGTTAAATAATAGCTCAGGGTGAAAGAAACTTTTCTCTTTTGATATCCATTCACAAGAGCTGCACTTTCCACAAGGATGAGTACCAATGTTAATATTATTATTTAAATTTGTTTTTTAGAAATTGAATTAGGTCTTCTTTCATTACATAGTATCCTTTTTAAATTCTTTGCATTTTTATATGTGAAGGTGGGTCTCCCACCTATCAATTGTTTGATGTCATCATTCGTAACTAAAATAGACCAGTTTTTTATAATAATGTCAGTTAGATATTTGTTGTCACTGGTATAATTGATTATACATCTGACATAACATGAGTCCATTTGTAAAGGGTTACTATTACATCTATTAGAAAAATTCAAAGATTTAGAAAAACCAAAAGAATTAGAATATCCATAATTCCTGTAAGAGGTACTTTCTTGCATAAATGAATCTTTTATCTTAGTTACCATATCCGAGTTATATCCTCTTTCTCGGAAGAATTGTTCTAATTTATTAAATTCACTATTTCTTTCATCTATTCCTTGGCATAATCTATCTATCCTAGTGTATTGTCCCTTAACTATATTTTTAAAAATAAACCTTGGATGCATGCTATCGTATTGCAATAAGGTATTTTTCCAACATTCTTTCCTGAATAAAGATGTTTTAAGTCCCCCTTGTCCATCCTTTTGAATTTTAAGATCAAGAAAATTAATGTCAGAGGTTGAATGTTCAATTGAGAATCTTAGGAAGTCTGTTGTTTTCTCTAGGTCAAATATAAAGCTTTGTAGTTCATGTAAAGTTCCATCCCATAACAAAAGTATATCATCTACAAATCTGTAGTATAGAAGTATCTTTTTATAACTGGGGTGTGGAAATAAGCATGTAGTTTCCCAACTATATACAACAAGGTTGGCATATGTGTTAGCGCAGGGGGTGCCCATGGCTACCCCCCACTGTTGTATATAGAAAAGCTCATTGAATGTCATGACATTATTAGTTAGTACTATTTCTAATAGAGTATTTAGTAAAGATTGTTCATTACTAGAATACTTTCTACTCTTGCTTAATAAAGACCTAATAGCCTCCATTCCATAAGAGTTAGGAATCACAGTAAACAGACTCTTTACATCTAGTGTGACTAAAAGATGTCCCTCTGATGCAGTAAAATTCAAATTTCTGATGTTATCTATTAGTTGGCATGAATCTCTTAGGATGGTGGGAATAAACGATACTAATGGTTTTAGCTTTTTTTCTAAAAAAATAGAAGCATTTTCCGTTACCCAATTATGTCCCACAACAATGGGACGAAGGGGAGGTGGTGTTATCCCCTTATGCATTTTTGGGAGACCTTTCAAGTAGGGTAGAGTCGGATGTTCAATTAATAAGAATAGGTAGAAATCATAGCTAATTTGTCTACATAACAAAAGTTCATAAAGATCTTGATGTACCTGAAAAATCAACCTTTGAACAGTTTTCTCATCTATCAATTTATAAGTATTGTGGTCCATTAAAAGGAGCTCCATATATTTATAATAATCCCTAGTGTTTAACAAAATCAGTCCCCCACCCTTATCTACTGGTCTAATAGTGATTTTCGAGTTACTTGTTAAAGCATTCAATGATGTCCATTCATCTCTTGTCAGGTTATGAAACAAAGAAAGTAAGCCCTTATTGTACGACATATAATGTTTGTATAAATCATTTTCACATATTTTGATAAAGGAATCTATACATGGATGAAATACAGGTGTATATGAACTTTTCCTTTTAAAACATTCAAATTCAGACTGAGCATTAGAATTTATATTACTAGTTGAGTCCTTTTTAAACAGCAATTTCAGTGCTATTTTACGAGCAAAAGCTCTTAAATCAGTTAATATATCAGAAATATTACTGACTTGTGCCGGTATGTAGCTTAAACCCTTGTTCAACAGAAAATAATCAGTGTCGGTCAACGATAGGTCAGATAAGTTGTAGACCAAACTGTTCAGTCCCTTTGTCGGCCTCTTTTGTTCTGCGGTTCCCCTGATAGCTTCCTTTTGCCTCTTACTCGGCTCTCCGATCTTCCTCTTGAATCCCTTCTTGGGCGTACCGGTAGGGGTAAAAAAGATTCGAAGTTTGTTTGCTGCATTTTAGGTTTTGCTCCCAGTTCCACATGTTGCTGCATGGCCATTTGGTTGGGTGGTGGAGTATCATTTAGTTCAGGAGAGGCATGTCTAAGACTTCCGGTCGATGCCGCCATGATGTCATTCCGTGTAGCTGCAGTGGTTAAAGGGGAAATGTTAATGTTACTATTTGAGATATTCCTAGGTGTATCTGGTACTACCATTTCGGTTCTGCGCTGCGTATTATCTTGATTTTGCCTCGACCATACAAAGACCTGACCATTCAAAAAGTCTCTATGGTCTCTTTGCAATTTCCGTAGTTTAATTGCTTGCAATCTTTCTCCATAGGCATCTACTTGAGTTATTAAGTTGTCAAGCCTGTTAATGAATGTTTCCCCTTTAAATCTTTTTACCATGTCTCTATACAGAATGTCATTTTTCTCCGTTAAGGCATTTTCTATAGGGAGAAAGTAGTCTATGAGTAATTTTATATAATTAAAGCTGAGATCTAGATTCAGCTTTTGCCAACTTTTGAGAAGTTCCGGATGGCTATTGCCATAAGAAGGCATACAAAGAACTCTCATCCCTCTCGGGACTATTTTAAAATGCAGACATGCTTCTAGGTGTAAATCGCTGCCATACTAGCGAAATTGTCTATACAAGTTGTTTTCAAGTTCTTTATAAAGAGGATTAAACTCAGATAATAAATTGACAGTACCTGGTTCAGTAGGATTTATATCCGTTGCCAATTCCAAGGTGAGTACAGGATTGGCTTTTTTATCAAACAAATTATTCCATTTTGAAAAGTTCCTTTCAGGGTTATAGTCCAATTCCAATGCTGAGCTGTCCATCGTGTAGGGGCAGGAAAAAGCAGGAGATATCAAAAATCGTAGAATGCAGCAAACCTGACCCTCAAAGGTGATTCCAGAGCAAAAACGAATGATGTAGTAGAAACTGGAAACCAACCACCACGTAAAATCAATTCTTTATTAGAACAAGAGAATAAGCGCTTTCGCGTGCATCCACAAAGGCACGCTTCTTCAGATTCAATAAATATAATATAAAATCACTCATTATATATAAAAACACTAATTTAATTATATGTAATTATCCAATTAAATTCAGTTGTTACTTATTCAATTAATTAGCCCACTTAGGTATAGCTTAAAAAATACTTAGTACTACTTTTCTTTTAAAGTCATCAACTCTAAATAAATGCACTAATAACAGAAAACCATAAAAACTATTAATGACACAGCACAAAACAGTCTTCCAGATTTAACCAAATATATAAAACATTGTGTGCTGACATATATAAAGGCTGTAAAATGTCTGAAATTATGAGACTTATAAAAACATTATAAAAATAATGTCAACTTTTAAAATTCTAATGACAGAGTTACTTAAATAAACAGTATTAGATGTACAGGTCAAAAATACAATATGCCGATACATAGAGCTTACTACTGACAGTGTATATAGATATGTACTAAATATGCAAGATAATGTGAAGCCTGCATTTAATTTCATTTAAATATAAGCTGTATTAGGCTAATAATTATAACATTTTCCATATTTGTATATAAATACACTAATATGTACGTTATTAGTATCCCAAAAATCAAAAATTTTTTATATATGTACATATATACTTTTTATAGATGTTACCAACCATAAATTTCATATGTCTATAGACAAAATTCATTTGTGGTGGGGGATCATGAACAATTTTAATGCTTACATACAATCCTATCATCAACATTCAAAACTTTTGTCAAACATTAGTGATATATTAAAAATCACATAGGAACAACCATTCAGGATGTTAAATTCTTATATATGTATAGGTAACTATTTTGTATGATCTAATGAACTATATATTTCTAGAAACTTGTTAGAGATATTAGAAATATTACGAGAAACGGGAAAAAAGCACTCACAGAACCAGGAAAAAGGTGAGTAGAGAATAATATAGAAAAAAAATATAAGTATGTATGAGTAGAAAAGAAATGATGAAAAACTTTGAAAAATAAGGAAATTTCACTTAGCTGCAAGAGGAACAACAGATGCGCCTTGTGACATGAGTGGCAAATGAGATCCAGGGTGATATGGAGAGGGGTGTTGAGGGTAGAGTCTTAGCTTCAGAGGTTTTGGCTGGCGCGAGCTGTATAATGGCCGAGCTGGTTCCTAGGATTGGAACTGAGTACCTTAAGGTCAAGGATGAATGAAGATTAACAACATCAGACCTAACTTTTTCCTTGGCTTACATTTACTATGTGTTGTTTAGCCATGTGCCAAGTTCCATAGGAAAGCCCACCTCTGAGCTGCTGGCAGTTTTTCACTGTCAGGATACTGTATTATGTAGGTGTGCAGCTCAGCACAGGTCATCCATCTTACCCCCTAATTGCTTAAGAGTTGAACAAGGAGCCCTCACTCTGAATTGTAATTCAGACTCTATTTTCCCTTGGCTCAAAGAAATGGTTGGTGTGTGTCAGGTTAAATGTTTTCTGAATCACACCCACATGTCCTCTTGTGATGGCTCTATTTTTCTGTTTAGGTGTTAACAGAGGTTATCAGCGTTAAAAACTGAAACCACTCTCCTTCCCATGCAGGGATCACTTTCTGGAATCCTTTATCTCAGTAGATATGGGGATATTAAAACAGCTTTGATGCACATCATTTTACTTAAACAAGCTTTACATGCACTTGTTGTTTGACTGCTTGCCATAATATTTGTGTGTATTTGTTCTGGGGTTTTATTACTACGTCCTGCAGTGTACTCTTTACTAGATTTCATACATTCTTGCATTTGTTTAATATCACATAAAAGACAGTCCCCTCAACTGGCTTGAAAAGGCTCCCTTTTGAAATGTCAGCACTCTAAATGCCAAGTGCCAATAAGCCAAAAAAAAAAAAAAGACTGAAATCTAGGAAAACAGCGAATCTCAAAAATCGGTCTTCTCCTTTAAACTTCTTTTTCTAGGGGCAAGCCCTTCCCACCTCCTATACCCTTCAAACTTATATATACCAATTACAAGATTTCCATACCTCTGAGAGAAGGGAATACTCTGATAAAAGGCATCTCAGACTTAGTAAACACAAGTTCATTCTTTCACCCTTTCAGTCTCCATACTTCTTGACTCACTCTAGTAGGTCACGATATTTCCAATGATTACCTGAATAAAATATACATGGAAATCTGAAGCAAGACAAACAGCATGTGAATGCTACATTACTGAACAGTACAGTTCTACTATGCATTACAAAACAGATCCCATTTCACAAACCCTGCGCTCTACATTTTAGTATCCAATACAGACTTACCATTGTAAGAATAAGACAGCAGCTCTGGTCATCAAGCCTATCCAGAGAAACTAGCTGTTGGTGGCTGAACCACATCTAGCTAATCTGGGATACCATGCCTGTCCTCAATCTGGCACAGCCTCAACTCAAACTTAAAAGGGAAAAAAAGTATTTTTACAGTTGAAAAAAAAAGGCTCTTCTTTGATCCTACAAATGTAACAAACTGCTTGCTAAAATGTAGCAAGCAGCTTCCTACATTTACTTCCATAAACTCGCTTCACACTAATCCAAACTGTAAAGACAGCATTAATTTATGAAGTCACAGTATCCTCACAGCTTCTTAAAGCTATGCCGGTACTGCACACCCACACCACTGTCTGCTTATTGTGACCCCCTGGCAGATTGGCTAGCAGAGGTTATCACTGTTAAAACTGAAACCATTACCTTTCCCATGCAGAGATCACTTTCTGGAATGCTTTACCTCAGGACATACGGGTTGGACAAAATTTAGCATTTTTTTAGGACACCATTAAAACAAGTAAGTAAGCTAAGTATCCAATGACGCACTTGAGGAAACTGCCCCCTTTGCCCCAACCTAGTTAAGCCTCTGGTTGGACACATGAAAGTAGTCTTTGAAGACCATGCAGAACCACTTCCAGATCACTCACACCTGCACCAGACTGAACTCTTAGTTTCACCTTGTCATATCCCATCTAAACTCTGCAGCACAGAATTCTGGTAGGTATTTAAGTAAGTAAGCAAATAAATAAGCAAATAGTGCCTTCAATGTGAAGTCTACTTGTCCTCCCCTGTTTTTGCGTGGGTTTCCTCCAGGTGCCTCAGTTTCCTCCCACATTTCAAAGGCATGCAGTAGGTAGACAGGACACTCCCAATTGGCCCTAGGTGTGAGTGTGTGGTGCGGATGAACTTCTGCTGCAGGGCTAGCCACCCAGCAGTGTAACCCTTGCCTCAAGGTGATTGTCCCTCTTGACGTGATACCCCGACCCCATGTACAAAAATGAGAAATAGGGGTTGCGGATGAATGGATATAGACCAGCTTCTTCATTCACCCTACCTAATGCAATCCTTCCAACCTACATCATTGCATTATCTGTATATCCCTATCCCTTTTAAAGTTTGATTAAGCATTGAACACCACACTAAAGGTGTGATAAAGCCACAATGCAACATAAGTGGAGGAAAGTAACTAGCCAGTTCTTAAATACAGTACCACAAGCTTTGTGGTGAGCCACCTTACTATATTTAGCTTGTGGGCTGGAATACGACAGTAAAACCCCATTGCCTCCAACAACCCCCTCATATTTAACTAAGCCTACATTTCAGCCCCCTTTCCAGTACTCTGCTGCTTCCACAAAGGTACAATGCCATTTGCATACACATTTACAAATGGCTGTTGGTGTGAGCATGTGTAATATTTACATGAATCTGTATGTACAGTGTAAACACACACTTTTATAGTCACTTATTTTATTAATCTAAAAGCATATAAGTCCAATAGCCCCAAATGCCTGATTAAAGGAGTGATGCTGGTGCACATATATACAGATTGCTCACTGTCGCACAGTTTGCAAGCTGAGACAGATAAAATCAAAAGCAGAATTACATGACAAGCTTATGCGCACCACCAGACCAGTCCAACTTATGGTCTGTATCATTCTGTAGAAGTAGGATCATAGTCTCTCATAGGAACTATAAGACAAGTAAGTCACCAGACAATGTTTACCTTTCCATGTACCACCTATGAGACAAACCATTTCACTTCCTGAAAGTCAAGATATGTCAAGCCAGTGATGGATTTGTGGGTACACATCCAGTAGTCAAGGTTTCTTTTGAAGGATGCAAGATTATCACTCTGCATAACATACAGGGGCAATCTTGCTCCAGAAATGGGGTGATTGCTGGGAAACAAATCTATCCCATCATCCTGTTCTAGCTGTATGTTGGTGAAGGCTCATATACTTGGTTTGGGTGCTATTAATCATGTGACGCTAGAAGGGATGCATTAAGATAGGCTCTGATGGCATGGAATTACAGACACAGATCTCCAAGCAGCAGTTTACAGAAGACAAGAGTACAGTGACATAGCTTCCAGTTTATCTTCGTAGCTAAGAGTTTTTAGGCCATTAATCTTTTTTCATCAGGAAACATTTGCACCTCTAAAGCTGCATGAGACATCTGACTAGGTACACACTGAAAGGAGCAATACTCAAAAAATGGTCTAATTCAGGCACAGTACAGAGAGACAGTGACATACTTTTATAAAGGTGAGAGACAGAAGGATTTACAAACTGCTATTTCAATATGCTGAGCAAGAGTGAGGGAACTGTCAAGTCAGGTGCCAAGGTTCCTGAATACCATGTCCATGTGGAGCTGGGTACTGGGTATTCTGTAAGGTGTAAATTAAGGGTATTTCTGAAAGGTGATCATGATGCATTTTTTGTATTTAGTTTGAGCTCTTTCACTGTACAAATGAGATTCTTCCCATCTTCATCCATCCAGGATCCTGTTTTGATGCTGCCAGTCAAAGAAAGACCTGTTGCTGTGTAAACCATTCAAGTAACATCTCATACAGAACTAGCCCCAAAAATATGTAGTAAAAAAAACTCACATTTTGATATCTCTTAAGATTTGACAGCTAACTCAAGCTATACTTAAAATTAGTTGTTGCTCAAAACATTCTCTGTGAAAATATTTATTGCATCTATTCTATGCCTTAAATAAATTATTCTTTGGACTGAAAGAAAGTGTTGTTATTCTGATTTCCAATTTTAAATACATTACAGTGGTAGTGCAGCGGTAGCGTTGTTGCCTCACAGTAAGACGTCCTGTTTGATTCTCAGCTAAAGCGTCTTCTGTGTGGAGACATGCATGAATGAGCGTACCTTCGTTAAAGGTTGTGCGTCAGGGCTGGCAACTCGGTACGTAAAAATCTACTGCCAATCATTAGCGGACCTGAGTTCCGTTGCGACGACCCCTAACCGGGAAAAGCCGAAAGATACAACAACAATTTATCATTCCTTTGTTTCAGTCATGATGGACTTTGGTGTTAGTTGTGTCTTTGGGACAGGCCATGTTAGAAAAAAAAAATCTTTGGATCAGTCCTCCTACCTAGTCAAAAACAAATAAATTACCTGACAGCTAGTTTGTGAATCTCACCGGGGACGTACTAAACAAGTCCAGGCACCTCAGTTTCAAAGCTTTGTACCAGCAAAATCTGGATCAAAAGTACAATGGGAGATGGATGTGAAGTGAAGATGTAGATGTGTTTATGGGAGATGTAAGAGGGATCTGTTTCCACCTCCGGCACATCTGACACATGTAATACAAAATCCTTGCAGGATGCAAAATGCATACCCCAAACCTTAGAACTACAATAAAAAGGGATTCTGTGCACCAAACTGGGATACAACCACAGATGTCTCCACAAATAAGGATTCAGACTGAAGCAACTGCATGCTTTTCAATTAAAAAGAAACATAACCCATGATACAAAGAACATTATTAAGTTCCACTGGTATTGCACAGGGCAGATGATGCCTATAACTGATCTCTCTGTAGCATGTTTTATTCCCACTATGGTTCATGTTTCTTTATCAGGAAGGACACAACTATTCTTAAGATTTAATCTCACTGTTTAGGTATCACATGGTTAGATTCTTGTGATGTAACCAGACCATAGCAGACCTCAATGAAAAGGACAACATTACTGCACTTTTCAAAGAATGTAA
The DNA here is from genome assembly GCF_019279795.1 of Protopterus annectens. Taxonomy (NCBI): domain Eukaryota; kingdom Metazoa; phylum Chordata; order Ceratodontiformes; family Protopteridae; genus Protopterus; species Protopterus annectens. Next base: position 379,631,971 of record NC_056739.1, on the reverse strand, counting down.
CCATCCCGTGAAGAATGGGCACTGCTTTTAGAAGCACAGTACCTGCATGGATCGCTCATCACAGGGGAAGTAAACCCTTCACAGGAATCAAGTTCTTAACATTCCTCTAGCAAGACAGAACAGCTGTAGTAGTTTAATTGCAATGCTTCATAACATCTGTAAATAATAAACTGACGTTTGAAATAACAGCCCTGTAAGCAGGAACATTACAGTGCAGAACATTAAGTAACAGGATACAATGCCAACAAATCCTGTCTGCAGGCTCTGTAGCAAAAAAAAAAAAAAAAAAACATCTGAACTGTACCAGTTGGCAACCTATGATGTGTGTGTCTATAGTTTGGTTCTGCTAAAGATTGTTATCACAGTAATACCAACACTGGGTGAATATGTGGAATGCATTTATTTATTTGTTTATTTATTTAACAGATAACATGCAAAACGACTATCTGAAGAATTTAGACATCCCATAACTTATAACAGATTGCCAAGCTTCTCCCTACTAAAAATTACTAATTACGTCTAGTAATGACAGCTCTTTTAACAAAGTTTGGGCATGCTCTGTTACCACAGAAGTCACTGAGCCAACACCTGCCGCTCTGCTCTGATACAGCTCAGCAAACTCTTGATCTAATAAAACACTGTACCTACAGAGACTTCTTCTTCTGGCTTTTCCCGGTTAGGGGTCGCCACAGCAGATCACCTGTCCACTCATGATTGGCAGTGGAGTTTTACGGTGTCGAGTTGCCAGCCCGGCGCCCAACCTTCCACAGAAGGCATACACATGCACACACTCACACCTAGGGCCAATTTAGAGTGTCCAATCCACCTACAACATGTCTTTGGGATGAAACCGGAGCACCCGGAGGAAACCCACGCGACCACAGAGAGGACCTGCAGACTCTGCACAGAAGGCACCCAGCCGAGGATCAAACCGGAGAACTTCTTGCTGTGAGGCGGCAATGCTAAACGCTGCACCACCGTGGCCGCCCTACAGAGACTACACACATAAATCCACATCCCATAAGCAGTGCATCAAAATTCATGGCACAAAGCTGCCTCCCATCAACAGTGTATCAAAATTCATGGCACAAAGCTACCTCCCATCAGTACTGCATAACAATTCCTGGCACAAAGCCACCTCCCATCAGCAGTTCATCAACATTCCTGTCAAAAAACACTTCCCATTATCAGAGCATCACAATTTCTGGCAAAAGCAACTACCCATTACTACAGCATTACAATTCCTGGAATAAAACCACCTCCCATTACCAGAGTATCACAATTCCTGTCACAAAGCCACTCCTTGCTACCACAGCATCATAAATCTTGGCACAAAGCCACCTACAATTAACACATCAGAATTCCTGGCACAAAGCCACCTCCCATTACCAGAGCATCTTAATTCCTTTCACAAAGCCACCTCACCAGAGCATCCCAATTCCAGTCACAAATTCACCTCCCACTGCCAGAGCATCACAAATCCTAGCACAAAGCCACCTCCCATTACCACAGCATCACAATGTCTGTCACAAAGCCACCTTTCCTTAGCAGAGTATCACAAATCCTATAGAGACTACACACATAAATCCACATCCCATAAGCAGTGCATCAAAATTCCTGGCACAAAACCGCCTCCCATCAATGGTGTATCAAAATTCATGGCACAAAGCTACCTCCCATCAGTACTGCATAACAATTCCTGGCACAAAGCCAGCTCCCATCAGTAGTACATCAAAATTCCTGTCAAAAAACACTTCCCATTATCAGAGCATCACAATTTCTGGCAAAAGCAACTACCCATTACTACAGCATTACAATTCCTGGCATAAAGCCACCTCCCATTACCAGAGTATCACAATTCCTGTCACAAAGCCACTCCTTGCTACCACAGCATCATAAATCTTAGCACAAAGACACCTACAATTAACACATCAGAATTCCTGGCACAAAGTCACCTCCCATTACCAGAGCATCTTAATTCCTTTCACAAAGCCACCTCACCAGAGCATACCAATTCCATTCACAAAGCCACCTCCCATTTCCAGAGCATCACAATTCCTGCCACCTCCCACTACCTAAACTGGTGTCCTCATAAAATTTTATTCAGAAGTTGTCTTCTGCCTATTTGTAGTAGAAAACAGATAACATGTGACCATGTAAATTAGGTTAAAATTACAAGCTTTTAATCTTTCTGTGTATAAAACTTTCAGTCTGATCTCATCTACAACATTCACAACAACCCTAACATATTTATGATACAAGGCATAGAATGAAGATAACATATAATTTAATGCTCCAAATTATTACATTTTCTGTCACATGTTTCATTGTTATGGCTTCCTTTTTCTCTTAACATACAGTACTAAAAACTTTGAAAAAAGCAGATGGGTACAGCACATAGGCTCTTTTACTACTTTCTACACCCTCCTCTCCATCCCCAACAACTATCCAATGTATGGACATCTTGTATGTAAGCCTCCTTTAGTCCCTCTTACATATTTATCTCTTTTACTACCCCAAGAACTGCATGTATATTTCTGCTTATCATCTTGACTTTGTATATTCCACGAGTACAGGGTGCACCATAGGTCAGACCTTCAGTCAGACTTATCTCTTTTCCTTCAAAGAGGCCAGAGATTAGCCTAAGTTTATTTTGTATATGTTAAAATGTCAATACTTTTTACATTCAGTCACTCCAGAAATATTAATTCTCCATTAATGTCAGTTGCTGTCCATTGCATGGCTGCAGTTCTATCCTCCTAAAAGGATGACAGACCACTCTGGTGCCAGACATTTTATTAATCTTGCATGAGGGAAACCTAATGTGTGGACTGGATTCCACTTCATTGTATCCTACATTTCTCCTCCACCTAAACTAGGATTTGTTTGCTGTCTATCACTTGTGACCTCTGTCCAAATAATATTGTCTCCTCCATCAAACAGTAATTTCCTCAAGCATCTTCTTTTCTCAGTTGTCTACCCATCAGCAAGTGTAAACTTTAATGCAGTGCACAGCCCTATGATGGACTAGTGCAGAGGTACAGCAGTGCATTTTACATGGGGCAGGTGACAAACAGCAGACATTGCAACCATAAAAAATGCTTATTATCCAACACCACCAAAACTTTATTTGCTTAGTACAACTGTTGTGTGACAAATGTTTTGGGCTTAATGTTACTATGGCATTTCTCCCTGATAGATATCTTACAAATGCGTAAACAATGGCCGAAATGCCACACCTTGCATGGGAGAAGCACACATCAAAATAATACTATAAAGACATGACACCCGGTTTAAAATACAGCCTTTGACTACAAATAACTACATTTATATAGTCTACGTTCATAAATCCTAAATTTACTTAAATAAGATACAACAGTGCCGGTTGCTGCCTTCACTTACAATGCTTCATATGCTGTACCAAAGACCAAATTGTCTTTTTTAATTGTAACATTTCTATTCAGAGTTCATCCTTCTCAAGCTGCCATGGAAATATGCAGAAGTCCATTCAACAGTAACAGCAGGATGAGGCAGTGCTCCAAACAGACACTCGGTGCCGAATAATTCTCTCTCTCCTTCTCTGCCTTCTGCCTGTTATGCCACTGGTCAGCACACAGTGGCAACAACGGAAATGGTCCTTGTTGCTGTTTCCACAATACATTATTTCCATTTTATGGGACAAGGTTGTTAGCCCTGTGTCCATACCACACACAACACACACACACACACACACACACACACACACACACACACACACACACACACATACACACACACACACACACACATACGCACCTATGGCCAGTTTGACTAGCCAATCCACTTACTGGATGTCTTTGAAATGTAGGATAAAACCCATGCAAGCACATGGAGGGCATTACACATATAGATAAACAAAGATATAAATATAGATGTAGATATAATGTACAATTGTACATCCCTTCCTATGATTTTGACTTTATTGTGGATGAGAGGTTTATAACCTTCAAATCCTTGTTTTCTATATTGTCTACAAGTTCATACTCATGGTACAGCCACCCTCAACAATTTGGTCTGACTGAAGAAGGAAACCAAACAGCAATCAAAATATCACACATGGTGGTTCAGTAAAACAGTCTGAAAATCTTGTTAATAAATGGGTTTGCGGCACCGCCTGCTGGTCCCAGGCCTAGAGATGGTGTTTACTAGTGTTAACTCTTTGGGAAGGGTGGCTGGATCAGTCTGAAAAAGCTGCATGGAGTAGCCAGGTCAGTACACCACCCATAAGGTGAAGGGTGGGGTTGAGGTGCAAGATGAATTAAGATGCACTAGAACCTGGCTATTGGGACATAGGATGGTAACACATTTCTATAGAAAAGCCTGGACTGGTGGAGGAGGTTAAAAAATATGAACTACATTTAACTGATCTTCACTCAGCAAACAGCAGTGGTCCTGTAACCAGACTTCTCAAGCATGATGGTCTGTCTTCAACTCTAGCATTGACCCTTAAGAGATTTTCCTGGAAGATATAGAGATACTTCCAAGTCTCCCTAATTCAGTGCTGCTTACTGGAGATTGTGCCAGTAAATAAAATGTCATATCAATGCAACTGCAAGCTGCAAGAAGGAAAACTGTCAGTTTGTGCATGTCTGCCTAACAGCTACTCAAACTATTCAGCCTTCTTAACAGCTCATGACTGTGGTTCTCGATATGACACCACCTTTACATCTTGTATTTTTACTGGGAGACTTCAAGTTGTATGTGGGGAACAGATGAGTGTACTTGTAGGGGAGTGAATGGGAAAACCAGCCTGTCTGCAAAGAACTTAAGCCATGAGCTGTACTTTGGCTTCTGATCTACTAATGGATTGTCCATAACAAATACTATGTTTGAACACAAGGATGCTCATATATGTACCTAATATGACAGCACATTGGTCAAAGGTGAGCAATCAACTCTGTGGTCATATCATCAGACCAAATGCTATACATTCTGGATATTCTGATTATAAAAAAGCTGAGAAAATAGCAATCGCAATTTGGTACAGAGTTGGGTCAGATGGATGGTGTGAGAGCTATACAGACCCAGATATTCCAAGCAAGTAGAGAGGGTCTCCCGAGAATGTCTAGCCAATGCTTCGATGCGAGATAAGTTCAACTCTCACTTCTACGAAACCCTCTCCTGTTTACTTGCAGAGACTGAACAAATGCAGTTTAAACTGATCCTGCTCAAGATCTCAAAAGAGGCACTAGCAACAAGCTATGGCCAAATGTTGACTGGAACTTGTCATGGCTGTAACCCTAGGGCCCACTGGTTTATACCAGTAGGAACTGAAACTGCCAGGTTAAAGGTTCATAGATTAGTACTAGGCTAACTACTTTTGTGGGCCATTTTAAGCTTAGCCAATTACCCCATGTGTGAGAATCAAACCCTGCACCTTGTGTATATAAAGTAAACACCTTAACCATTATGCCAACTTCCCAACCTGAAAAGAAAGAGGCCTTCCGTACAGTATTATGTCTGGCAGGTGGGGTGTAGAGCAGTTTCCAGTTGTGACAGCCAAGTACTAGGAATCCAGGAAAGCAGCAGTGAATGAATGACTATGGCAGGGGTTTCGCAATTTCATGCAGAAAGAATTCTGGATGGACACAATCAGGTAGTGACAAAGCACATTCAGAGTAAAGGAAATGGATGCCAGACACTGCCTAGGGTGTCCTCAGCAAAGGTGGAGAAATGCTGATCTTAACTTTAGACACTGTACAGCAGTAGAAGGAACAGAGTGAGGAAATGAAGAACTGAGAGAATCGGTGGGCATGCCATCCTTTGAGGCCACAGTGTCAGAAGCACATGAAGAAACTTTGTGTGGCTCAACATATCAGCTCACTACTGGAGTTAAACAGCTCCATCATGGCAAGATTGCAGGAACAGATGAAAGTTGTCTAAAACCTGAAGGTGCTGGTCTCTGTTGGAATGTTTTAGTTATCATGCCTTTTCAATATTTTGTGAAGGTTTGTGATAGCATTTTAGACTGGCACTCTAGTCCTGTGATCACCATTTTCAAAACAGGGGACTAGAAGCTTGTGCTCTGATTACAAAGGGATCACACTCCTGAGCCACTCTGGAAAAAACAAGCTATGGTGCACACAAAAGACATTATCCAGCAGCTAAGCCTGTGAGCCAGGAAAATGCAGACTCTCTCCTGGCCATGAAATAATCAGCAACTTGGCTTGCACAAACACCGGAGGGGTCACAGAATTTTGCCAATATTATCTATGCAAGTTTGTTGGACTTGCAGAAAGCATACGACTATGTACCCTAGAATACTTAGTGGGATATGCTACAGCAATAGGGGAACTCAGGCCCCCTTCCACATGATATTCGGTCCTTTTATCTGAACAGTGAGAGCTATGTTCACATTCTTGATGTTGTCACAGATGCAATCATGACAGCAGGAAAACTTTGCCACAGTTATGTTTGTCTCCTCTCCAAGCTTGCGACTTTCACAGACAGGACATCAAGGTGCAGTGATTACCTGGAAAACATCCAGTTTGGGGAAGTGCAGGTTGCACTTGTTTTAATGTATAAATATTCTGATGTGCCATTATCCTCAAGTAACTATGACTGAACTATAAAGATAAAAATCAGCACCTCCACATCACAGGTCATGACTCACTCTGGGAAACAGCGCACCAGGTTGAGAGGGTTTTCTTCAGCTATGAACGCAAACTTTCATCTGTGACTGAAAGGATGAGGCTACAGACATAAGCAGTGAAATAGAGGTGCCTTCACAATGTAGCTGGGATCATTTCTGTGGCAGAGTGAAGAGCTCTGCAATACAGAACACCCTTAAAGTACACCCACACCTCCACCATGTTGAAAGGAATCAGCTGAAGTGACGTTCTCATGAGAATGCTCCCCTGGGTGACTCGCACAGGAGGTGTACCATAAATAGTCCACTGACAGAACGACAGAATATCATAACAGGATGTGGAGGAAGGATTTTATGTCTCATCCTGCTTTAGGGTGCCTGAGGATCTCATAGGATGAGCTGCAGACTGTTACTGGAAACAGGAAAGTCTTGTCTATCTTGCCCAATTTGCTACCTCTGTGACTTTTACCAGAACAAGCAGATTACAGTGGATATAAAAAGCTTACAAACCCCTGTTAAAATGCCAGGTTTTTCTGATATAAAAAATGAGACCACAATAATAAATCATTTCAAAACTTTTCCCACCTTTAATGTGACCTATAACCTGTACAATTCAATTGAAAAACAAACAAATCTGTTAGGGGAAAAAATATAAAAAATAAAAAGGCATACAATAGGCTGGTTGCATAAGTGTGTACACCCTTAAACTAATACTTTGTTGAAGCATCTTTTGATTTAATTACGGAATTGAGTCTTTTTGGGTAGGAGTCTATCAGCATAACACATCTTGACTTGGCAATATTTGCCCCCTCTTCCTTGCAAAAGCGCTCCAAATCTGTCAGATTGCGAGGGCATCTCTTGTGCACAGCCCTTTTCAGGTCACCCACAGATTTTCTATTGGATTTAGGTCTAGGCTGTGGCTGGGCCATTCCAAAACTTTAATTTTCTTCTGGTGAAGCCATTCTTTTGCTGATTTGGATGTCTACTTAGGGTCATTTTCATGCTGAAAGATGAAATTCCTCTTCATCTTCAGCTTTCTAGCAGATGCCTGAAGGCTTTGGGCCAAAAGTGACTGGTATTTGGAACTGTTCATAATTCCTTCCACCTTGACTAAAGCCCCAGTTTCAGTTGAAGAAAAGCAACCCCAAAGCATGATAATGCTACCATCATGCTTCAACATGGAGATGGTGTTCTTTTGGTGATGTGAAGTGTTGTTTTTGCACCAAACGTACCTTTAGGAATTGTGGCCAAAACGTTCAACCTTGGTCTCATCAGACCATAACACATTTTCCCACATGCCTTTGGTTGACATGCATTTTGCAAATTTTAGCCAGGCCTGGATGTTTTTCTGTGTAAGAAAAGGCTTCCATCTTGCAACCCTACCCCATAGCCTAGACATATGCAGAATACGGGAGATTGTTGTCACATATAGTACACAACCAGTACTTGCCAGAAATTCCTGCAGCTCCTTCAGTGTTGCTGTAGGTCTCTTGGCAGTCTCCCTGACCAGTTTTCATCTTATCTTTATATCAATTTTGAAGGGATGTCCAGGTCTTTGCAACGTCACTGTTATCCCATATTTTCTCCACTTTTTGATGACTGTCTTCACTGTGTTCCATGGTATATCCAATGCTTTGGAAATTTTTTTGTACCCTTTTCCTGACTGATACCTTTCAACAATGAGATCCCTTTAATGCTTTGTAAGCTGTCTGCGAACCATGGCATTTGCTGTAGCAGGCAACTGAGTAATTTGCTGTAGCAGGCAACCGAGTAAATGTCAAGAAAATCCTACTAGGCAGCTGAACTTTATCCGAGGTTAATCAGAGTCTCTTTAATTGATGGCAAGTGTGTATCTAAGAAGACTGAATGCTGTAATTAAATCAAAAGGTGCTTCAACAAACTATTAGTTTAAGGGTGTGTATACTTATGCAACCAGCTTATTGTACGTTTTTTTATTTTTTATATTTTTTCCCCCCTAACACATTTGTTTGTTTTTCAATTGAATTGCATAAGAAATTATTTATTGTGGTCTCGTTTTTTATATCACAAAAACCTGGCATTTTAACAGGGGTGTGTAAACTTTTTATATCCACTGTATATGAAAATAAGAGACTAAAGAGTCTCCCCATCAAATAATTGTTAATGTTTCTCAGCTAACTGACGGCATGATACTGTGTGAAACTTACTGACTTATGACACTTCATATGTGAAATACAGGAAGTTACAGCAATCAGCATTAGTAGAGATTGCTAACGAGTCATTTGCAGGGATTGCTAACCAAACATTAGCAGGGATTGTTAACCAAACATTACTGCCATTTCTTATTACTTGTCACTTCTTTATTTTCTGTAGAAGCTCAGGAAACTTAACAATAAAGCACCTCTTCTCCTAGCAGAGTTTTTACTCTGCGCAAAAAATTCTGCAGGCTGCAACAAACATTAAAAATAACGTTTCATCTTAGACAGCAGTGTGTGTGTGTGTGTGTGTGTGTGTGTATGTGTGCGCGTACATGTAACTACCATATTCTATGCTTCTTTCAGGTTAAGATAATACATTTAAAGTAAGTAAGAACAAAGCCATAGTTACAGCAGGGCAAATGGGACAACTGCCATTGGTGCAATCTACTGAGGCAGGAAACGGGCACTGTAGAAGAGGAGTCAATTGATCCCTGTATGTCAGTTGTACATTCCCTGTTTCGCTGTTGCTGAGTGACAAGGTGACAGTGTCCATCAGTGATTACAAACAGATGCAGAATCAGTAAAGCATTTAAGCAGCGACAGCTGAGACTGTGGCTTCTTAAATTATCTCAAAAGAATTTAGAGACGTGTTTTAGGAACTATAGCAAGAAGCTAGTCTAGTTATTATTTTCTTCCATCTTTGAGTGGGAAAGGCAGCAGTTAGGGGCCTGCACTCTTTTTATCACAAAAAAAAATCCAACATCAAATGACAAATTCGTATTCCATTGCTCACAGTATTAGTAATCCAACAACTAGACTATGATTTTCAAGGTCATATAAAAATGAAATTAGGAGTTGTACACAGGAAGAAATACAAATGTGTCAAATGGTGAAGGAAATATGGGAGGGACTGGAAAATGAGGAAAGACTCTGAAAGAGGACTGTGTTTACATAGATATGACCTGGAAGTATTGCATCATTAAGAAACAAAAGGGAGGGTGAAGCTGCGCTGGAAATGTACAGGGAGTAAAAAGGAGACATGGTATAGCGGAAAAGGGGGAAGTTTATAACATAATATCAGGAAATCTTATTTCAAAAAGAGGGTGAAAGAGACACAGAATGCATTGCTTAAAGTTGTAGAGGCAATCACTTGAGCTTCAAAACTGCTTGGAGAAGAGCAAGAACAGGCTGGGGCACTGATGTTGAAGGGGCAACTCAGACATAGATAACTACAGCATTCCCAGAGGTTTAATAGCTGTCTAGTGCACCCCAGTAGCATTTTTGCCTACCTGTATTACAGAAATCAAAGGGATGTGGCCACTACAATGGATTCTTATCCTAGCTTTTAAATGTTAACAGGTCCAAGATCCCGTGTTCAAACACCGAAACTGAGGTGATTCTATCTTGGGCTACAATATGGACCACTAGGTGGATTGTGCTGGGATTCTAATGGTACAAATGTGTTATAAGAAATTCTAGAACCTACATGAGGTACTACATGACAATCCTGATAGAGAAGCATGCTGTGTGTAGTATCCTTATTACAGAAGAAGAGAGTCACGTAAGCAGGAAATAGCTGCAGAAACGTTTGATGGTGACTCAAATCATCACTGACGCATATGTGAAAAATGAGAAGATCCCGTTAATGACAGCTAACAGGATGAAAGTAAGTTACATAACAGGCAAAAACTGTTAATTAAGGTAGGACTCAGACCAGTCCTAACTCTGACATTAAGATGCACTTACGGTACTGACATTCTTAACAGACATTCACTGGTTCAAAACCAGCATTAGATAACCACATTATGCAATCAGATCCTCAGTTACTGAGCTCCTTGTGGCAGAATGCCAGAGAAAACAGACGGGAAACTCAAGTTATAGGATACGCAGCTTAAACCTATATGTACAGTGCTTAATTTACATCTGTATAACTACAACTCAGATTTTGCAAGAATTACTTCTGAAAAATGTTGCTGCATCATTTTATGATGTGCCACACAGAGGATTACAAGGAGAGAAACAGGAAGTTCAGATTGTGCAACAGTAATATTCCTCCACCCCTCACCACAATCATGTTATACAGCACTTGTTGGATATCAGTAAGATTGCTTTCTTCTTCACTACCCAGTCACTCTTTCCCACCTCTTGCCTTATCATATAGATAAATGCCCCCTGGTGCTTCACTGCTTCCCCCAAAGGATCTACCACTCTTCATTCTTTGTAAACCCCTCATTACCACGGAACTCCGCTACACATCTTCTCTTAATGCTGATATCCATTCATCTCCTTGGACCTGGTCACTTGTTTAGACTCCTAGAAGCTATTCCCATTTTAAACAGGAATGTTACACTGCCATCTTAATGACTCTGATCTGGGTGTGTACTCTTGACCAGACACTCCAACAGTTCTAGCCTATTTCTAGTAATTTTCCCCTAAGCTAGTAGCATGAACAGTGTTTCTACACAGCCAAACTGCTTCACCTGACCTTCTCATTTATCTTCTCATTTTCTGTCTGCCTTTTGCACATTATCTTGATTTGGATCTGCAGCTCATGCAATACATACCCTTACTTACCCCCTTGTGCAGAAATATGTAAGTGAATACATGTATGTATCTGACTGTGTGCTTGCATCTCCACAAATTCCTGTTTCAGACTGACAGAAGAGCAGCATGAGTACAGCACAAAAAAGTGTGCAAGCACCTGCTTTGCAAATCAGCACACTTCCTTTGTAGCCAATGGCTCTCGGATGGGTCTAGGCAAACAAGTAAAGGTCACATATACATGTACGCCACCCACTTTCTCACTTCCACAGAAACCTTTGTCAGGAACACAGCAACACGGCAGCTTAAGAAGATAGCAGATCCTGTTTCTTTGGTCTCATGAAACTAACTGCAAAGAGAGAAGGGATGAGATTAAAAAAAAATTGTGCCACAGGAACGCACGGCTGGTGACAATACAGAAAATGAATCCTCTAAGTGCGAGTAATTTGCGTTTGGCTCTAGCTACTGACACTGCACATGCATGCAATTAAGTATCCATTCATCTTGCAGTGATAAGCCACACCCACACCTCAGTATAACATAAACATCCTGGTGCTCCAGCAGCAGTTCTGTGCATGTAGCACAGAGGGAACATACCTAACCATCTCTGCAGCTGCTCTGTACCTTTATTGCAATGTTTACATTTGATTTATTATATTTTAATTATAAGGTAGTCTGCACGTCCTCCCTATCTCCCAATGGGATTTATCTAGGTGATACCACTTTTCTATAACATTGCTGGACATGCTGTTAGCTGACTGTATTATCTGTGTGTGTATGTGTGTGTGTGTGTGTGTGTGTGTGTGTGTGTGTGTGTGTGTGTGTGTGTGTGTGTGTGGTGTGTGTGTGTGATGTCAGAGAGTGCGAGAGTGCATGTGTTTGTGGTGCATGTGCGCATGACTGTATGTGTGTGTGTGTGTGTGTGTGTGTGTGTGTGTGTGTGTGTGTGTGTGTGTGTGTGTGTCTTCATTCATCTTGCAGAAGACTGGTGTCCTACCCAGAACTGATTCTCTGTCTTACATACTTTAATTAAATAATACTTGCAAAACAAAACCTACAATACAATAAATATATTGAGAAATGACTGTTCCCTTTGCAGACATGGAAGCTGGAATATGCCACCCATCTCCAGGGAAATATCAAATACGCATGAGCCCAATCATTTATGTCTTGCTCCAGTCCTACATATTTTCCCATCTGCTGCTAGAAAGGGTAAATATGCTGGAATAGTATTAGCACACAAAGCAGTGAGAATAAGATACCAGGAATTACTATAAGCATATCATATTCTTATACCCATTTTAAGTTAGTAAAAGTAGTTAACGTTGTGCTAATGTTTACTTGTGCATCATGTACTGCTTTATGTTCTCCAATACCATCTTTATGCCTACTAAACAGATTTATACAGTTCTTGCCTGGTAGCCAACTTTATTATCTCGTTACCTGTTCAGTAGGCAAGCTAACTAAAACAAGCATCTCTTCTCCTGGCATGACAAAAAAATAAATTTATTAGAGAAGTACATGCCAGTACAGAATGTATTAAAATAAAAGTATCATGGACATGTGGAAAACAGTTGTTGCACAAATCTCAGTAGGAGGATGAAAAGTCATGTTATGGCGTAATCAGAGAATATCCCAGTGATGCATATAAACTGGTTGGACCACAGATAATGACACAGTGAAAGTTGCTAAGAAATGAACCACAAGGGCAGACTTGAGTGACTTCTGACAATTTCCTCTTTCAATGATAACAGTATATCAGAGTATGACTCAGAAACAGCAGAATAACGCTTCTTTGGCTATCACAACTTCTTGTACTGAATAAGATGCATACATTAAGTTTGTATTCTGTACTCGTACTGGAAGTAGGAGCACATTTGGAAATCTGAAGTAATTTAGATAATAGGCAGCACTGGGTAGGTTTGTTTAGTTTGGCTTAAACTGCAAGGTGTGACACTCCAAGAATACACCATGCTAGGATGGCTTCCCAAGTCGCTGTTCTGAGCCACTCTGTGTGTGTGTGTGTGTGTGTGTGTGTGTGTGTGTGTGTGTGTGTGTGTGTGTGTGTGTGTGTGTGTGTGTTTGTGTAGCGTTTAGCTTAGTCTGCTTATAATTTAGTTGGGTTCCAGTTCCATGACCTGATAGTATATCAGCCTTGCTGCTGGAGCCATATGTGTCCGTCAGTCTGTGTGCGCTTATTTTATATGCAAAGTAAGGACTTTTCTTTTTCTTGCACTCATTACTATGTACCAGATAAGTAGGACTTCATAGTTTAATAAAAGTAAAAATGGTCAGTGAAACTGCAGAGAGTCATTTAAGGCCGGGAGGCAATAAAGGAGATTAATGTTTGTTTTGCTGTATGATCACATACCTCTCAACTGTATAGATTTTTGCAGAATGCCCAGATTTTGCCTCATATTTTTGGTCTGTTTCCATAAAATTGTGTTTTTTTATGATAAATTATTTATTTATTTTATTTATTTTTATTTTACATTTGTTGACCGGGCTAGTCTAACTGGATACATGTCCATTTTCAGTAGTGGTCCGGGGAGATAAGCTCCAAGATAGAACAATAAAATTAACACAATAACAAATAAGGAAACATTAAAAAAAAACAAAATCCTATTTACAAAACATATTACAGGTTATCACAGTAAATGTAGCAGTGTAGAATAATCCTATTTACAATACATATTACAGGTTATCAAAGTAAATGTAGCAGTGTAGAATAATCCTATTTACAATAAATATTACAGGTTATCACAGTAAATTTAGCAGTGCAGAATACAGGCATAACATAGCATGCTAGTACAATCAAGGTATTCTACAGGTAGATAGTATAGTGGTTAATAAGGAAAGACTTACAGTTAATGAGTAGAAGGGGTAGGAGGAGCAAAGTGGCAAATGAGTAGAAGGGGTAGGAGGAGCAAAGTGGCAAATCATTAAAGACTGAAGTTAGAAAATGATTTGTGTTTCAGACTTCATACCCTTCAAAAAATTCATGCTATAATGCAAAACCAATTACTCTATCAACTTTCTAAGTTTGTAAGAGCAATATTTAAGATTTGTCCATATTTTTGGCCTTTGCCCCATTTTTATTTATTGCTTTGCCCAGATTTCTTGCTGTAAAAGTTTGAGAGGCATGGTATATACTGACCAGCACTGGCTAGTGCTACGTTTGTAAGCTCTGAATGATCATCATTATCAACTTCCTTTTTTTTCATTTTCTACATGGGGTCATGTTGTCATGTTAACTGTCACCACCTCTCTCGATTCAATGCCACACTCCTGCCTTCTTCGGCACGCAAGCCTGACTGTCGCATATCTTCTCTTACACAATCCATCCACTTCTTTACTAGACATCCTCATTTTCTCTTAGCTGCTTCCTGTCTGTCCCAAATATTGACAGCATGATGCTTTTCTGCATATGTGCCTGAACCACCGTAATCTGTTCTCTTTGATGTGTTTTGCAACTGAAGCTACTTTGGCTTCTGCTCTTATATCCTCATTTCTTCATCTGCCCCATAGTGTGCATCCTACCACCCTTCTCAGGCACTTCAATTGCATCACCTCTAGCTTTCTCATCTGCTCTGCTTTACTGCCCAGGTTTCTATACCATACAGTAGTACAGGTCACACCACTTTTTGTACACCTTACTTTTCACCTTCTTTGGCATTCTTTTGTCATATACTACACCTGACTCTCTATGCCAGTTAGCTGCAGCCACTCTGATTCTAGCTCTGACATCTTCATTCAGACTTCCCTTCTCAACCACCCTCCCAGATACCTGAAGTTGTTAACCAATTCCACTAGTTTTTCTTCTCTCTCAATTCTCAGCTTATTCTGATTTCCCCAATCTGCTGCCATTACCACTGTCTTATCTCTACCTAGGTTCATCCCATGTGCTTCCAGTTTTACATTCCATTCCCCTATCCTTTGCTGAAGTTCTTGTTCAGAGTCTGCAGTGCCACATTGTCTGCATACAGCAGCTTTGTTGATCTGTTTCCTCCGACCTGTTTGCTAATTTAGTCCATTAGAAGTGAACTGCACATGAGAAACTGGAACATGGTTTGAGCCTGCTTGCTTGACACATTCTATTGCATTGCAGGGTTCACCACAACAGTTTGCTCACAACTTAAATAAGGTGGTGTGTAAGGCTGTGAGCTCCTACCCAACAGTCTGATAAAAGGGCAAAGTTATGCTTGATGCAGAGGTGGGAAAAAAATCTCAAAAATGAAAGGGTGCGACGACAATAAGCATTCTATTGAACTCTGTGAAAAGGCAAACGTTCTGTGACTTTTTGATACTTTATTAAAGGACAGCTTTGCACAAACAAGAAAAATAATTGTTTATCTGAATAAAACTTATTAATGCCTCTGTGTTACCCTAAACAGTTAATACTGTTTTCAGCTTTAGTCTTCGCCCAACATAGAGACAGTCTCTATTAAAAAGATTTTGTGTTTTCATTTCAGATTTCACCCCACACTCCGCAACACATTTCCATTCTCCTGCATTCCGTTCAGTGTTCTGTGACCACTGACATGCAGGACCAGTATCTGAATAAATATGCTTTCTTCAAGCATCTCAAGAAAAAGTGTCAGCTGATTTGTTTTCTTCGACTCCCTTTGATTTCTTTTAGTTACAACCTCCTAAAAACATGCATTCCTTGTTTTACTCCAAAAGTATAACAATTTCCTACTTTTATAAATAAAAACTTCTAAACATCTCAGATACAGATAACTCTGAGTCACTAATTCACAGCCTCTGTTGCAGGACTCAATCTTCCTGTTATTGAGGTCTGTGCTAACCAATAATTTGTGAACAAGTCACAGCGACAGTATGATGCTAAGCGCCATGTGATGTAGCCATTGCTGTGACACATTCCACGGGGAAAAACATTACAAATGTGTAAGCTGAACTTACCAGAAGAGCAGATGTTCAAATGATCACTGCTGTAGTAGCCTCGGCTACATGGGTTATATCCTGCCAAGGATATAACAGCCGGCCAACTTCTAGCTTCAGGGCACCTTCCATGCCTATAAACCGTCAAACAGCTTGAGCTGAGCTGACTAAAAGACAAGTTTGGGAGTGAAACCCTTCAGAGCTTTTCTGCCAGCAGAAAGTGTGGCTAAGCCCTGAAAAGGACAATGCTAGGAATAACAAAACATAAATGTTCACTCCCTGGTATAAAAATACACCCAAAAACAGGGGGGGGGAGTGGCTACTGTAGCAGTGATCATTCAAACAACTACTGTTACAGTAAATCTCACCTTACACAATTGTACTATGTTCTTCATATTGATCACTGCTGCAGTAGCCATAGCTATATGGGTAGATTACCACAGCTAACTATATTTGGGAGATGGAATGATAGATGGAATGATAAGGGTCCAGCAGCCTCTGGAGAACGGCTTTAGCAAAGAATGACCTAGACCTAGAGAAGGTATCCAGCTTATAGTGCTTTGTAAAAGTATCTACAGTGGTCCAAGTAGCAGCTTCTAGAACATTTCTAGAATCCAACCCTTTTCAAAAAGCCATAAAAGAAGTTAAGGTCCTTGCAGAGTTAGACTTGACCTTGCATGGAATAGATTTGTCATTGTAAGTATAGCAAAGGATAATAGCCTTAAACAACCATTTGGAAATAGTCTGTTTTGGCACCCACTGCCCTTCATCTTACCTCCACAAGAAATGAACAATTAATTGATCCAATGTTCTGAAAAATTTAGTTCTGTCAAGATAGTACTTGAGTTATCTGTGTACATCCAAGGTACAGAGTATTCTTTTTCCCTTTTTTTTAGGTTCAGGATAGAAAACAGGGAGATGGACAGTTTGAATTAATGTAAACTCAGATCCTTCTTTTAACCCTAAAGTGGTATCAGTTCTCAAAGAAACCCTGTCCTTGTGGAAAATGAGGTAGGGTTGACTCATCATAAGAGCTTGCAACCCTTCCTGCACAGGTCATAGCAATTAATAAAGATGTTTTCCATGTTAAGAACCTCAAGTAAGCCAGATTAGCTGGTTCAAATTGAGTAAGTGTTAGTTTCTCTAACACAAAATTATGATCTCAAAGAGGGGCCACCAATTTACTTGGTGGCCTCTTATGCAAGACCCCTTTCAAGAGCATTTTGACATGTGACTGCCTTGAAAGAGGAGGATCCATGGGCAGATATGTTGAAAGGGCCAATAAATGAAACCTGACAGAGGAATAAGAAAGGCCATAGGATAGTAACTCATACAAATACTGTAAAACCACAGAAAAACTAGTCTCGAATGGGTGCTGGTTATGTTGTTGCCATCAACTAGAAAAACATTTCCACTTGCTAATATATGATCTTCTAGTACCGGCTGCACTTCCTCAGAATCAGAAAACAAGTGCCTAAAAGAATTAAGACCCTATCATCCAGGCAGTCAACTGAAGACGACTGATGTTGGGGTGTATGAAACACCCCTGTTCTTGTGTGAGTAGATCCACTCTGTGATGAAGCTTGTGGTAATTGCCACTGGCCACTTCCAAAGAAAGGAGAACCATGGTTGCTTGGACCAGAAGGGAGTCACTACAATGATCTTGGAGATTCCTTCTGAATGTTCAAAACTACCCTAGATATTAATGGAGATGGTGGAAAGGCATACAGGAACATTTCTGTCCAAAGAAAAGGCATCTCTCTTCCACTTGCATGGAGTTGTGGAACAGAATTTTGACAGCTGATTTTTTTTCTGAGAGGAAGCAAAGAGATCTACTTGAGTAACTCCCCACAGATGGAAAAAAATTTTGGAAGACCCCCTGGATCTGTTTCCATTCTCGAGTGTCTGCCCTGGCCCTGCTCAGTTTGTCTGCCACACAATTTTGGTCTAACGGAATACAGGATGCTTGTAAAGTGAGACTCTGCTGTGAAGCTATATCCTTGACCTAAGCTAAAGTTGCTATTCTGCAAAAGAGGTATGACCTGGTTCCCTTTTGCTTGTTGATGACAACATCACTTTGGTATTGTTTGTAACTACTTGAAGACGTCCCAGAGACCAAAGATGGTTCAGAAAATTGAGTGCCTTGATCAAGGCAAGCATTTCCTTGATATTTATGTGCTTGCGTCTGTCCTTGGTGTCCTACACCCCTTGCACTTTCATCTCTCCTGAAACTGCTCCACATGCAAAGTCTGAAGCATCTGCTGTGACTGACTACTTTGGAGCAAGGAGAGAGAAGGGGAGACCTTGATTTAAGGATATCTGCTGTCTCCACCAAGTGATTTCTCTTTTGACAAACCCTAGTACTGGGATCTGAAAAGATACAGGGCGCTGATGCTGGAACCAAAGAGACTTCAGACACTATTGTATCTTTCTCATGTGGAGTCTTGCCAGGGGTATCATGAGAATCCCAGAAGGAGTGAGACCAAAAATCCGTAGGTATTCCCTCCCAGTAGCTGAAGTCTGAATAGGAAAACGTAGAAATAGAGCTAAAAAAACAAATCTAGATGTCCCTGTGAAGAAAAAGCTATTTGAACTGAGGCGTCTAACTGACATCCCAGAAACACAATCCTGTGTGAAATCCCAGCTTGAGCAAGAAATCTCACACCCAAGAAAGAGAGATTCCTGACATTTTGAAAAAAGGCTTTGTAAAGATATGCAAGTTGTCTAACTAAGAGAAATGGGGCTACCCTGTAGCCTGCAATGAGCTTTAACTGTTGCTAGAAATGTTGTGAACACTCTTGGTGCAGTAGATAGTCTGAAAGAGTAAGTCAGAGAACTGATAATGTGATCCAGACACAAAACCTTAAGAAAATGCTGAAGTCTGGATGAGTAGGAATGTGATAAGTATCTTTTAAGTCTAGTTTTACCAAGAAACTTAAAAGAGGAAGAAGAGGCAACAGCTTGTGAAGTGACATCATTCTGAATCTGGGCACTATCACAAACAAGTTTAGGACAGAAAGAAAGATCCAGAACTGGTCTCTAAGCATTTTCTTTCTTTGGGACTAGGAAAATCCTTGAATAAAACTCCTTCCCCACCTGAGAAGGAGGAACTGGTTCTATCACTCCTTGGGGACAGCATGGGACAAAGAACAGGACAAAACAAAATAGCCTGATTTGCAGATGAGGAATGACCCCCTGGAAAGGAGGAATTTCCTCACACTACCATCTGTAACCTGGATGAATGAATTTCAGAAATCATTTGTCTGAAACAATCTGCTGCCAAAGAGAAAAATGTAGATTCAGAATTTCTGGAAGAGAAAGAGGGCCAGGGTGGGAGGGGGTCACGAGATATTTTTAGCAGTCATTCAGACTTGTTGGAGTATCCCTGGTTTTGGGAAGTATGAGACTTTTTTAGGAACCTCCTGCCACTTATTTTTAAACAGCTGTTTACCTGAATTCGGTTGAGACTGTTTATTCTGTTTTTGTCGAAACTGAATGAGGAGAAAGAAAATCCCTTAGGCGATTTGGAAAAGGAGAGCTGAAAAATCTGAAAGATTCCCTGGATCAGCTTGCCCCTTTCATCATACTTTCTGATCACTTCTGCAGCACATGGGCCAAATCCTAAAGCTCTATCCAGGAGAGAATTTAAAATCTCATTTTAACATCATCTGCAAGGTTCTGAGAATGCAGCCAAGCACACCTCCTTAAAACCACACCAGTGGCCACAGCCCTGGAAGAAGTATCAACAGAGTAATACACACACACTGCAAACAATGAGTACTGATCTATGCATTAGAAGAAACTACCTTACTTAAAGCACATTTTTCTTCATAAGAAAAAACTGTAGCTAAAATATTACTCATACTTTCACAATATGTCAGAATAAACTTTAACATTTCAGCCTGACAATTTAAAATTGTGAAATTCAAAGTTACACAAGTATGCACTTTTTTCCCCACAGCTATCAATAATTTTCCAATCCTTATTAGAAAGAGTAGGATTGGAATTAACTAAGTGCTTAGCAGCAGAGTAGTCAATTAAGGCTATAGCTGCTGGGTCAGGTTTGGGAATAGTGCATACAAATTTAAAAGACTGGGGAACTTTATACATCCTATCTGCCTTTTTATGGACAGCTGGCTGAATAGCAGGAAAACTGCAGGCATTAAGACAGACATCCTCAATAGCAGACTGAACAGGAGGAATGGATCTAGATTCTGGAATATCCTTTCATAATAACTCATAGTATTTTTTGAGGGACTGAGAAACTCAGTGTTCTCCCACTGAAAACACTGGGACATTCTAGCAATAATCTCAGAGAAAGTGAATTCCCCACAGGGAGAATCAGAAGGAGAACTCTCCTCTAAATCTGAAGACAAAATCCTGAATCCATCCCTGCATTTTTCTGTTCAGATTCAGAATCTTGAATCTCTTCAAGAAAGGAGGTATCCCTTTTTCTTTTGCCAGAAACTACTCTATAAGACGGATCAATAGCTTAAATCAAACCTGAGCCAGTTCCAGTAAACTACTCCTATCCAAAGAAATTTGAGAAGGAGTAGATAGATGCTTGGTTTTCTGCATTTTATTTGACAGGAAAAATGGGGCCAAGCTTGTTACTAGTGGCAGCCTCTTCTTCCACAGGGACAGCATTCTGACACAACAGGAAAACCTTCCCTGCCCCTCTGCCAGGACTGACAACAGTGGTTTTCCCTTGCCCACTAAGGGGACCCCAAAAGCCACAGAGAACATGGCTAACTCTGTCCATAGTGGCTGTAGGTGTTACATCAGACGAATATGGGATAAAAGATGTGTGGTCAGAGGTGCAACAAATGGCCACAGCAGAATCACCCACCTGGAGAAAACAAGCAACGATACCAGTAAAACTACCAGTTCATAAAAGTTACCTTTTTGACAGAAAAACAACACAATAAAAAGTACTTTCAAACACTATGGCAGCCCCACAGCCTTAAAATAAACACAATTTCTCCACAGAAAATAGTTTAACAGTTACATAACACTACTGTTTAAACTGAAAGATACGAGTGCTCCCTTTAAAAGTACATTACAGTCTCAACACAATCCATTAAAACAAAACACTCCTAGCTTTAAAATAACTTTCCTGAAAAGGAGAGTAATAAAACATCAGTAAAAAATAATAAAATGGAAGGCTTTCCCCCAAAGGGAACTTATCTGCCCAGCAAAGGAAAGCACAAGCCAACCGTCGATCCTCAAAAGCCTCAGAGAAGCATACTCTTCGGTAGCAGTAAAGCTCTGAAGGGCATCGTGCCCTAACAATATTCACCCATTTATAACCACTAAAGGCTAGTCTTATGGCATATACCTTGACTCATTTATTATAGGTCATTCAAACTTGTCAAAAAATGCATTTCTAGTAGTCCAGTGTTTCATTGCTTAATATGCACTGGTTAATTTTCTATAACATCCAATACCAGTACACAGACAAATGCACACAGAACTGCAAACTTTTCTGAAACAAGTAAACTACTTAGAAATTTGGTATTAGAACGGTATTTGCTTGTTTTTTAGACAGCCAATGCTGTATGCAGGGCTGATCAACACGACAATCTTAGTGGATGCATTTGCAGAATAGTTTCCTTTGTAGTTATTTATTTATTTATTTTTTTATTAAATGAAGTAATCAGCCTGCATACATTTTAAACACAGTGGCATACAGATATGCATGAAATCTTATGGAATCTATAATCTAAGGGCAATCCTTCCAAGTCCAGTCGAGAAACTACTACTCAGCAGCTATCCCTGTACAACGTATAAAACAGTATTTTCTTGTTAACATCAAATATACAGGAAAGCAGAGTTCCTAATACATCACACGATGAAATGCAGAGAGAACAGCAGAGACTTTAGAAATGTTACCTTCCTTTTTTATACCCCACTGTCTACATCTGAAATAAGAAGTTATGCAAAAGGATTTACAAGGTTTTCACTGTCAGTATGAGCCTATTATAATTAAATAAACCAAAATATGCTTTCCCCTCAGTAAACGTTTTAAGAGATGGAGGCTCTGTATTGGCATTTCCCATTTACAGCTCATAAGTTTTTGGCAGACAACAGACCAATAAAGGTTTCTAAAGTCCAATCACCACAGTTCTACTGGTTCACTCTAACAACTCTCTCTGTCTATAAATGACTGTGGTGGAAAGGGTAGGCATGGGGTAAATTGTTTCCCCACTGACTCATCTTAGATTTTAAATGTTGAAGAACATCCTTTGCTTTACAGAAAGTGACAGTTGGTTCTAAAGGTGGGGAATTCTTTGGTAGAGTGAGCTGCCATACCAACAAGTCCCACTTATGTCGCAGTATAAATTTAGGTCACTTGACAGTATTCGCTACTACCTGTTTTGTAAATATGTAGTAAACTAAGGAGGACAAGGTCATTTTACAGCTTTATAGGCTGAGTCAGATCAACCCACAGAACTAAGTGGGAGACACAGAAGAAAACTAAGGCTTTGAGACACTTTGGTAACTTAGGAAGTGCTTACCAAAGACTTTTTTGTGAGGAACCGCTGAAGATTTTCAAGTTGGGTTACATGTTTGGACAGATACATACTGATGAGCATACTGTACTATGATTACAATACAGCTGAACAAGATACTGACAGATCTGGCACAATTGTTGGACATACACCTTAACACTGTCAGATCGGGGAGATATATGTGTGTGTGTGTGTGTGTGTGTGTGTGTGTGTGTGTGTGTGTGTGTGTGTGTGTGTGTGTGTGTGTGTGTGTGTGTGTTGTGTGGTTCATGTGTGTGTGTGTGTGTGTGTGTGTGTGTGTGTGTGTGTGTGTGTGTGTTGTGTAGCTTATGTATATGTGTGTGTGGCTTATGTATGTGTGTGTGTGTGTGTGTGTGTGTGTGTGTGTGTGTGTGTGTGTGTGTGTGTGTGTGTGTGTGTGTGGCTTATGTATATGTGTGTGTGTGTGTGTGTGTGTGTGTGTGTGTGTGTGTGTGTGTGTGTGTGTGTGTGTGTGTGTGTATATGTGTTTCTATGTATGTTTCCATGTACTGCAATATCATATAATCAGAGGCAGCTATTTCATAAAATAATGAGGTTTTATTAAACGGAATATAAAATAAATATTTTTGTAGACTATTCTTTGGCACAAGCCAAAAAAAAAAGTTTTATAGTTTCTTGTACCAGTTCT
This sequence comes from Protopterus annectens, assembly GCF_019279795.1. Classification (NCBI taxonomy): domain Eukaryota; kingdom Metazoa; phylum Chordata; order Ceratodontiformes; family Protopteridae; genus Protopterus; species Protopterus annectens. The sequence continues at coordinate 379,608,541 of NC_056739.1, read as the reverse complement.
GCTACAGTTTCAAGGTGATTTCACAGGATTCCTGCTGTCTGAGTTCCTAATAGAAAATCCCTGTGCTACTTCATGTTCTTCCAGCTTGTCTAGAGCATCAGCTTGTATCTTTGCCTGATCACATTCACTAAAACTGCTGTTCCAGACCAAAACACCCCTGCATTGAAAGGCCAACTTCTCTTGACTACAAGGGTCCTGGTTCTTTTCATACACCACACTACATACAATGATTGCTTGTTAACAGCACTTTCTATGGCAACCTTTGTGACTATTACAAAAATTTACCACTCTGGCTTGTATTTGTAAATACAACATTTACAAAACACTTTATGTTTTATGTACAACAATGCTTACAATCACAATATTCAGCATTTACAGAACATGAGTACATCCAATATTACTCACCTTTTTTGACACGTAGTGTAAGAACCATCTCTCTCACACACACACACACACACACACACACACACACACATTCCTACAGATATATGTGAAATACAGGAACTGTAACAGGTGTAAGTGTTATGTCTGTGACTTTAGGGGAGGACAGGAGGACCCAAAGCTTTGGCCTTTGCTTGTTTATGTACTCCCTCCTTTTCTGTCCTGGAAGTCTGACATATTTTGACTAAAACTATACCTTTTATTTGTAAACAGTACTGCTTAATAAAAACAAGTAATACAGTTAATACTATTCTTACTGGGTTCTTTCTTCTTTACCCATAAACTTCTATTATTCATTTACTACTGAACTTAAGAGGCATTAATTAAAAAATGATGACACTGATGCATATCTTTGTAGTATCTTCTTAATATTTTATTTTATTTCAGGATGGATTCTTCCCTACTTCCAGTCACACAGCATACTATACAAGACCCACAATGGCTGGATGGAAGTTTTTCCTATTTACCTTCTGCTTTAACAATAAAATAACTTTACTTTTCAGGGACTGGAACTGTTGGAGTGCACACATACCCCTGTAACTGAAGATAAGCTATACAGTTATAGTATTGGTGAAAACTTATCAAACGCAATCTTCCATTGTCATTCTATCACCACAGCAACAGCATTATTCTTGTTTTATGTCAGTGGGTGTTAAATGTTAAAAACAACATGGGTGGTGCAGTGGTGCAGCTGTTAACGTTGTCGCCTCACAGCAAGAAGTTCTCCTGTTCGATTTTCGGCTGGGGTACTCTGTATGGAGTTTGCATGTTCTCTCTGCGCTTGCATGGGTTTTCTCCCACAATCCAAAGACATGCATCTGGAGCATTTCTCCCCAGGCCTCCGCTGAAAATAGGCTCTGTCCTAGTTGGACTTTCCTGGTCAACAAATGATAAATACAAAAATAAATAAATAAGCATCTGCTTTGGTGCTTTCTTCCATCTGTGGTACCTTTTCCTGTTAAATCAGTGGCCTAAGAAGGTGGTTAAAGGAGCAGCTGAATACAGCTGAAGATATTCCTGACCACCCCTTCCACAGAAGCCAAATCAGTTATTTCTGAACACACACAGCGCAGCAAAAAAAAGTGGGAAATAAATGACGTGACTGCTGCTGTTGTACCTCTGGCTGCTAGTGAGGTTTAAGTGTACACCACTTTTTGAAAGCTTAGCAAATAATGATAGAAAAGTGCTCCACTGACTACTAATCTACTTAGAGCCATCTTCATGAAAGAAACCATCAAACATTTTTTTCCAACTGCCAACCTACTCACTGAACAAGCTTCCGATGTGGTTCTATTCAGGAGCTGCACGTTCTCAAAAAGCAAGCAATACTTTTCTTAATAAACCTATTTATCCCAGTTCTTAACTGGGTATGTTTTTTGTCTCTCATCTGGTGAGCTGTTAGTCTTATACCCAAGGCAAACAGTGATACAATGTTAACAAAGCAATCCAAATTATAAGTGAAATCCAATATGAGAAACTTTTTTAAGAGTGCATAAATTGAAGGCAGTAGCACAGAACAAACTTGCACTTAATAACTTCTTTCAAAACAGTTTTTTTCCAAGATGTTGTTTCTGCATTTCCAATCATTCTGATTTTATTTTACTACCCAACTAATTACTAACCCTCATAACGTGCAACCTCTTAGGGCAAGAAATCTGGGCAAAGTCATAAATAAAAGTGGGACAAAGACCCCAAAATAGGGTCAAATTTTAAATATCACTCCTACAAACTTAGAAAGTTGATAGAATAAGAGGTTTTGCATTAGCATGAATGTTCTGAACATATAAAGTCTGAAATTCAAATGCCTGTCATTACTGAATGACTTCAGTCTTTAATGATTTGTCACTAATTTGCCAGAAAACCACAATGTTATGAAAAACAGACCAAAAATAGGAGACAAAGATCTGGACATTCTGCAAAAATTTGTTCAGTTGAGAGGTATTACCCTTCTCTGGACTCCACAATGTAATGCAAAAAAAAAAAAATGGTAGTCTCAGTTGATCAGTACCCAGCATTTTACACAATATTTTTTTTATATTTTACTTTAAATGAAAGGTTTCATGGATAATAGTTAAAACATAATAATATCACTATATTTAGTTACTACTTGCCATTTAAAAATACCATCTGTTTTGACATTTAAAACCTACACATAAAATGCACTTTACTTCATGTGTAAATTAATGAATAACACAGAAACATGACATGCATAATCTAAGCCTTTTAAACTGTGATGTCTCACATATCAAAGGGATGAAGATGGCTTAGGGCATGCATGGGGAACTTGGTATCTGTACATACCATAAGGACAGAATAACGAATGGAAGCTGGCAAAGAGGCTGCAGAAAGTTGAGGTGTGTGTGTGTGTGTGTGTGTGTGTGTGTAAATACATGCATACAGACATGTCTGCAGACATGCATGGAGTGGATTGCATTTAATAAACTAAAGTAATATACTGGAATGGAGGACGTGTAGTGCACCAGCACTGACTATATATGGGATCAAACAGTGCTCAAGGCTTTTCAATGAATACAGTTGAACTGGTGAGAATTGCTTCTCATAAAAGTTAAAAAAAAATCTCTGGATTCTGATAAATCAACACACAGGTCAAAATCATGAAATATCCTTCCAGCATACTGATTACTCTGCAGACAAAAAAGTCAACCTAAAACTGTGTCATCCTCAGACTGGTAATTTATTTAAAGTAAGAAAGATGAAGTAATGAATGGTGCCCCCCCCCCCAAAAAAATATATATATATATATATATAAATATATATATATATATATATATATATATATATATATATATATATATATATATATATATACAACTCACTGTAAAACAGCTATGAAAGTGTTTACTTCAGTCCTTCAGAAGTAAACTTTAGGTAAACAGCATATAATTTACCTAGTAAGAATCCCATTAGTTTATGATCCTTTCAAACATTGGATTAAAACTAAAGGAAATCCTGTAAAAAGTTGACAAATGTAGTGGTTTATACAGAAAGGAAAATGACTTATGACTTACTGCAGATGTGCCATGTTTACCAAGATGATGCAACATTTAGGGAAAAGCTGAGGGACAGGAAGGAATGGTTAGTGCTAGTCATATGGGAAAACAGAGAGCTGGAAAGAGTCTTGAGACACAGGCATCTCTTGAAGAGGGAAAATGGATGAATGGAAGGAAGCAAGTGTTTGCCCTTTCCTGAAGAGAATAAAAATCAGGCTCAGTACAAGATGACACTGTGCAAAAGGAAAACAAACTGGGAAGCAACCAAGGATAAAAAGAAGAACTATGAAAAGTGACAAATATTCTTTGAGCCACAATTCATGGACCCATATAATCAAAAAAATACTCCCTGCCATACTTGGTGCAAAACTTCTCTATAGGGCAGCTGCAGAAAGGATTCCAACTTTCACTGTAATGCAAAGGTAGGGTTGTACACTGGGCATAGATCCCTGCACAGAGGTCAGAGGATGTGTTTAGTGCAGGTCAAAGACCTAGGCATCGACCAGCAATCACACAAGTGTAAAGTGCTTTACTGGCGGAATGGTGCTGAACATACAGAGAGGATTCTTAGCTGAAAATTTTCATCAAGGACACACCTAGACTGGTTAAATTAATCCAGGGTTACAAATCGGTCACAGCCAAGCTAGTACCGAGCATTCAGTGGAGGACACCTACTGAGTCTTTGACAAAGCATTTGATTTGATGTCTTAGAAAAGCCTGAGCAGAAGGCGGCTGTGAACAGATAACTGTCTCTAAGAAGAAAAGGATCACGATAAAGAAAGTGATATCTTGTCTTCCTCTGTCTACAGTCAAGACGGCTGTAGCAAGAATCATGCATGAGCCACTTCTGTTTAATGTATTCATCACAAACTCTACCCACTTATGGCATTAAGGATAAGATTCTTCACAGATGCTATGAACATCAACTGGAAAGAGATGAGCCTAAAGGGTGTTGAAAAAGTCTTCAAAATGCCATTTGCAGTTTAATCCTAAGTAGAATGAGGTATTTTGTTTTCATAAGAAGTACAGGAACCAAAGAAGAGTTTACAGACTGGGATGGCATGTTTATTACACAAAGGCATAGCCAGACAAAGCCACAACTGTCTCAATTTTTAGGTGTAGTGCCACAATGCCAAATTATGCCAAGAGCACTATCTCATACTTAAGAGAATTTCAGAGGTTTAGCGCCAGCTTCGTAGCTCACAGGAATTACACCGACTATAACACACAACTTTGTTGTTGTTGTGTCTTTCGGCTTTTCCCAGTTAGGGGTCGCCACAGTGGAACTCCGGTCCGCTAATGATTGGTAGTTGATTTGTACGTGCCGAGTTACCAGCCCTGAAGCACAACCTTCAACGAAGGTATGCCCATTCACGCATGTCTCCATGCAGAAGACGCTCTAGCTGAGAATCGAACCGGACAGGGTCTTACTGTGAGGCGACAACGCTACCGCAGCACCAGGTGCTGAAGAAACAGGATGGAGTGATGAAGAGGAAAGATAACAGAGCCTTTTCACCTCTCCTTGGGAGGGGAGGGTTGCTGTCCCAAGATCCATGTTCTACCTACAATGTCTACTGATAACCTGAGAAGGCACACTGATATCTGCCTACAAGTTTGGGTTCTTTAGAGTTACGTCGACAGTGGATGCCAGTGGCATAGCTTTCACATCAACCCCCTGTGGCTTCCTAAGTCTTGACGGTGTGTAAACCAGACAAGGTTGTACCATCCTGTACATGTTCATGCTCTCAAAACCATGGATTACCATTCCACACAGGAAAGCACTACCAATTATTTACATTTTGTTCAGCTTTTTAGCTTCTCCTCAGTTGTGAAACTATGGAATTAGTATGTTTAACTACTAGAGGTGTGGGAAGTAAAGTCCCCTTGTGTAGAGGTACAGGAGGGGAATGTCCTCTGTAACCAAGTTATATTTATCATCCAATCATGGCTTAAACCATTTGTTTTAATTCAGTCACAGTCTGAACTGATTGTGTCTTCAAGTGATACAGTGTAACACTCCCCCAAGCACAATGTATTCCTTATTCCACTGGCTCTGCTAGACATAAGCCGGAAATAATAAGAAAATAAAAGAAAAAAGAATAAAACTCTAACCCCTTCCTAAATGAGGACCACCATATGCTCATGAGTTCTTTCTCTCTATAAAGGAGAACACGTGGCTATGGTTATGGGTCAGAAGGACAGCAGATAAGCAGAAGCCAAAAATTTACCTACCAAAATGTTTTAATGCCAGGACCATTATGTCAGAATTGCAACACTTTATTGAATACCATATCACAAAGGGATAATGTGCTCCTTCCACTGCTCGTGCATGGCTTGTGTGGACAGTTCTGAGAGTTCTAGTACAAAAAGTGTGTTTGGTTAGAGGAAGATGTGAAGTAGTGGGCAAAACCACTAACAGAAGGGGTAGAAGCTAAAGATGCATGGCCTGATATGCACGGTAGAAGTCTTACGAGTTGGTTCATTTGGAGACATCAAGGTGGGTTGTGTGATTTGGGCATATACAGTCATTAGAGTCAAAGGAAAACAAGAGTCTGCCCAGCAAGGACTGTAGTGTTGGAACACTGTTGGACTGGATAAGGTTTTACAAATTGAAGAAAAGCGGAACCCGCTTGGAAAGGGAAGTGAAAAGAAAAAATGGACTACCAAGGCAAGCTCTGGTCTTCACCATGACAAGACAACAGCAAAACAGAGCAAAAACAAGCTCCACATGAAGTAAACTAAAAAAGATACTTCACTTCCCCTAACAACTTTGTATGGTTATGTATAACAACTCATCAAGCACTTCTAAAGCTCAAGTGCACTTTCAAACTTGTAAAAACCACAGAAGTCATTCTTATATATGTACATACTCAAACAGATATACATGCACATACGCAGCCACTTTATGTAAAAAAGCAATACATACTGCAAAGCTACAGACTCTGGAACAGTTATGTGATAACCTCATCACCACACATAAGGATTATCTGCATATTCCCTGCCATTTCAATGCTGGAAGTTTCCCAATCTAAAATAGTGAGGAAAGGGTGCTGTCCCAACCATCCAGTGAACTGCCAGCAGTCTGCTTCTTACGTGTTTGGGCAGAAACATGCACATTGTTTAATATATGCAAAACTGTTGGGGGCTACAGCCTCAAATATGACCTCCACACACACAGTAATATAGAAAAATGCAAAAAACTAGAAATGCTACATACAGCCAAAAAAATTCTTACTGCAACTGCCTGTGTCACTCTTGCCATTGTATACCTACTTCCCCCTCTAATATATGGTTCTCCCATCTTGACTAACCTCCAGGCCATTGTAAATCTAAAAAAGAACAGTTTCAACAAAGTAGCTAGATTTGCAGCTCATACAAGTCACACAACACAGCACTGTTCTGCACTTCTTCTTGGTCTTTCGGCTTTTCCCAGTTAGGGGTCGCCACAGCGGAACTCCGGTTCGCTAATGATTGGGAGTGGATTTTTACAGTGTCGAGTTGCCAGCCTGATGCCCAACCGTCAAAGGCGCACCCATTCACGCACACACCTACCTGCATGTCTTTCAAACGTCACTCGACCACGGGGAGGACATGCAGACTCCACACATAAGGCGCTCCAGCGAGAATCTAAAAACTCTAAATTGGCCTAGAGTTATCCCACCAACTAAATTATACCCAACTTCTCTTAAACACACAAAATTATAATTAATCCCAGTTCCTGCCAAGCTATAAATACAATTCTCCACCACTTCCTCCCAAATCATCACCTTCGATCTTCTGGCAAAAATCTACTTCAAATCTATATGAGTTACAAAAATTCCAATTCAAGTATTTATTCACACTGTGCAAGCAAAAGTCTGAAATACAGTCTCTGCATCAATCAGGGCAATACGTAACATGCATTTTTTTAAGCTGCAATTAAAATAATTCCTCTCATTCCTCCTGGTTCTGCACTTGCTGCTCTGCTGTCTAAAATGTCAGCTCCTTCTCCTTTAATAACTATATACATACTCTCCTTTTCTTTGTTTTTATTTCTCTTAAACTTGCTTTTACTCATTATTTCTCCTGCCTCCCATATCTACTCCACTTATTACCTCTAGCAAATACTTTTTCTCAGTCTCTTCCTTCTTATTATCCACTGTTTGAATTTTCCACTTTGTCATTTTCTTTATAAAGTCTCCCATTTATAATATCAACACGTTTCAGTGCTACATTATATTTCATTAATCGTGTTTTAATGATGGTATATGTCAATTATTATACATGTTATATGTGTACTACTATTGTATTAATCTATGTACTTACTGTAATATGTAGTTTGCTGTCAGTTTTCACCTATCTATATGTATTTTCTGTTTTTCCCTTGTGGAGTTGCCCCCACCCCATCCTCCACTAAAAACGGATTCAATTATCCAGTCAGTCTTTCCCGGTGAACAAATGTCAATAAATAAATAAAAAATTTGATGATCATGACAAGAAATGTAACATCTAAGTCTCCTTCAAGATAAGTTCTGGTGATTGCATTGGCTCATATAAATTTACCCATGGATTAGTAATATGACCCTTATGACGAAGGGACATAAAACTAAATGGCCGTACTTCCTAGGACGTATCATTGGGCTACATATCAGTTGTTCAGATTTTCTTTCTAGTACTAACCTGTGATCCCACAACAATTCATGCATGTGCTCCAGTATGTAGGGAGACAGAAGTTATTTTGAAAGGGATGCACACGGCCTACAAACTCGCATGTTCACACACACATACACACATATACCTAGACCATTTTTAAACTCAATTCCTAGACAGTTTTTAAACGTCTCTGTTCAGCACCTCATGTTTCTGATAAGAAATCAGTTTATGCTTAGTTTGTATCCAGATGTCCCATTTAATTCTAAGACTGGGTCTCCCATACTTCAAGCAGAAGGTATGTCCAACAGGAAGGTACTGCCTACATTTTAAGAAAATCAGCACTGTACTGTCCCCACCGTAAATTCGTACCAGTTACCTTTTAAACACTTCACTTTCATTTAAGATGAACAGCATATAATGAACTCCATCTACATGCATGTTTTATTTAATTATTTTTCCTCCATTCTCTGACTGCAATTGTTACTTTTTCCTAACTTTCATACTATTTATTTGTAAAGTATATGTACATTTCTCTTCCAGGATTATTGCGTTGTAGAGATCGTGGTTGAGAAGTGTTCCTTGGATCACTGCACATTTCTGACTACCAAATGTAAAATAAACTACCAATAAACAATCAATAGAATATCACATCATAGGCTCTTCCTGAGTTTGTTGAGAGTTCACGTGAACAGCTATCGGAAGTAATGCATTCTGATTTCCATTCAAAAGGTTATGGCCATTAAAGTTTGTAGCAACTCTTTCCTTGACAAAGTGACCTGCTGTCACTTTTCTCTCTTCTTTTGAACTGAAAAAAAAAAACTTCATACAAGTGAGCTGTCCCTTGGACAGTGTACGATAATGGTGTTTATGCTAGGTTTGATAAACAAATTAAAAAACATTGTTAAAACACAAATCATTATGCTAATATTACTTTTCTAAAGGTGCACACTTGGTAGTCTGCATGAAGGCTACAATACCAGCGACAAAACTGAGATGAACATAACACTCTTCACAAGGTGGAGATCAGTGCCTACCACTGGCAAAAAATATCTGGTTCCCCAAAAACTGGTAATATAACCCACCTTTTCCCCCCTCTTCCAGACATACTTCTCAACTTCTTAATGCAATAATACTGGATAAAGCCTAAAATAATTGGGGGGGGGGGTAAAGGTCCCAAAATTGGGACAGATTTTAAATATTGCCCTTATACACATAGAAAGTTGCTAGACTGACAGAATTTATGTTATCATGCATTTTTCAGAAGGATATGAAGTCTGAAACTCAAATGTATGTCATTATTCTGTGACTTCAATTTGCTGCGATTTGCCAGAAAACTACACACTTTATAAGGAGCAGACCAAAAAAGATAAGGCAAAAATCTAGACATTCTACGAAAATCTGGACAGTTGAGATGTTTGCTTCCAAACTTACTTAATAAGACACGGATCTATTGTCAGAAACTGAATGTCGTTATTTAACTGATTAGAACAATGCACTCCCCAGAAAGTGTCAACACTGACAGCATTAAATGAAGGAAAAGTTAAAAATGACCCATGCCAACGCCGTTTCAGAATAAAACCAGAATTTATTGCATAATGTCCTTCATAAGGAGAAAATGCCCTCCATTTTCAAGTACCTAATCGTCACGAAGCAGTAAAGCACACATAACCAGTTAATGTGATGTAACTTGGCAAAGGAGCCTTCATGAGACCTGATCACCCAGAGTTTTTGTTACTTGGCAAGAGCAAAAATGGAAACAGATACACACGTAGACAACAGAAAGGTGTTCCCGCTGCAGGACGGAAGCTTTACATCGGTATTGGGGGGATTAATAATTTCAACAACCTAGCCACAAGCATGGCTCACGTCTGTGCACTGCACTGGGGTCCGGGCTGTCCCCAAAGGCACAAGGAGAACCGCAACAGAACTATGCCCTTTAGCTGTACAGCTAGGAGAGGATGTGCCAACAATCATCCTTCACATGCAAGTTACTACAAAGCTAGCTGCTACTGCTGAAAAGCTAACACAAAAAAAGGGAAGAAAAAGAGTTACGTGTACCAGCTGCTCGACACTCAATAGTGCCTGTATAATTCCTTTGTAAGCATTGGGGCGGCCTTCTGCTGCTATCACCAGCCCCCTGTGCAACTGTACATACAGTTCCGCCCTGTCCTTAACACCGTGCCGAGAGTAGTAACCCTATACACAATGCTTAAACATACTCTGCTCTGAGCTTTTTCTAATATAAACTTATAGTAAAGATACACATGCCTCCAGTATGCCACGTGGAAGAGGGTTTGGGCAATAGCAGGAAAAAATAAGGGTCCCGTATCCACGGCTAAATGATCATCTGAACAACCATTGCATGTCCACACGTTTTGGGTTACAAATGCAAGCTGCAATGACAAAGCTTATGCCCATCCAATCCATCTTCAGTGGGAACAACGTGCCAAATGGGCCCATGGCAATCACATAATATAAAGGAAATGACTAGTACAAGCAGCTAAGCAACTGTCTACTTACAGTGTGTACTTGTGTAGCAGTCCGGTCGTGTCCTAGCTCTGTCACACACACCGGTTATGATGGTAATCCCTGGTTTAGCTCCTACCCGGGAGGACAGACAGTCCTTGGAGATGCTGTGAAGTTGTTAAATGCCGGTACGTGTGCAGCGGGCAGTTTCACTGCACAGTTTTAACTCGCTTCCGCCTCACATGAGCACTACAGGAATGACACACTTTTCTTCCCAACACAGCATTTCCTGGACAAAAGTTAAGTTTTAAGGCACCTCTGCTAGCCAGTGAGGACTTAGCAGGAGTGGGCTGACACTAAGTGCCGAGTTACACAGTAAAATTAGGGCACAGCAGTTTAATTACTTGTTGTAAAATACAAGGGCAACTTTCCACCACTGTGTGCCATGAAACGAAAAACGCCTATGCTCGCAACGAATAAAGACCATTCAAGAACTGTACACGCCCCCCGCGCTTTTAATTCATTTTTTTTAAAGATTTAAATATTTAAATAACGTGGTTTGCTATTTCACCCTGTTGTCCATTTCCTGGTCATAAGGGGCAACTCAAGGACAGGTCACTGTCACCTTGTGCAATGCTGCCAATTGATGTATATAGAGAAATCACCGCCTTTAATTTTCCATGCTTACCAGACTGAACTGAAACACTCTGGAAATAAAAATAACATTGAAAGTAGCAGTGTCATACCACAACTAGAATTAAAAGTATATTACATACCTCTTAACCTCTTAGAGCAATAAATAAATAATGGAGGGACATCATCATCACTTTTTGGCTTATCCTGGTTAGGGGTCACCACAACGGAACAGTATGCAGAATGATTGGCAGTGGAGTTTTTACAGTGTCGAGTTGCCAGCCTGGCACTCAACCTTCCACAGAAGGCACACACACTCACACCTAAGGCCAATTTAGAGTGTCCAATCCACCTACAGCATGTCTTTGGGATGTGGGAGGAAACTGGAGCACCTGGAGGAAACCCATGTGACCACATGGAGGAGATACAGACTCCACACAGAAGGCCCCCAGCTGAGAATCAAATAGGAGAACCTCTTGCTGTGAGGTGGCAACTCTAACTGCTGCACCACAGCAGCCGCCCTATAAATAATGGAAGGACAAAGGCCCAAAAATAGGAACATTTTTAAATATTGCTCTTGCAAATATACAAAGTTGATAGAATAACAGGTTTTGCATTAGCCTGGATTTTCTGAAATGTATGAAGTCTAAAACTCAAATGTCTGTCAATGTTTTCTGACTTCAGTCCTCGGTGATTTACCAAAGATCAGCCAGAAAAAAAAATTCTATGAGGAACAGACTGAAAATATGAGGCAAAAATCTGGACATTCTGTGAAAATCTGGATAGCGAAGAGGTCTAGTATAGCACTCTCCTTTCCAACTAATTTATCCATTTTCTACAAAGATTTACTAATGATTTTACAGTAGTTAAAATTACTTGTTGATGAATTAAACAGCTTAAGTCTATTCAATGCCTTTGCAGCTATTTGGAGAGTTCACTGGCATCAGAAATATTAAAGCCCATTTCAGCTTACATCATAGACATGCCAGGATTGGTACAGATTACAACTTACCCCAGGTTTGCTGACCTCACAGTTTTAACAATTAGTGGATGTAGGGTTACAGCTCCTGGTTTCAATGAAATCATCTTTTGAATTGTTATCAACCTGCATTTTAATATTTTGATAAATCAGGAATGGACAAAATGGAGTGTCCTAATCTTTACAATCGTGCAAGAAAGTGCTGTACTTCCTTGCTGTGTAGTATAATTTTTTTTGAAAAGCCACAAAATGAATTTTAATTTTCAGGGCCCCCCATGTCTTCTTACTGGAAACTAACCACTGCAAGGGCTTTCAAATAAAAATGCATTAGAGTCCCTTTGACAATGATTTTTTTGAAGGGCTGCACCCTCCCCCCCATAGACACACACACACACACACACACACACACACACACACACGCACGCGCTCGCGCACACACACACACACACACACACACACACACACACACACACAAAACTCCCCTACAGGGTCTACTCATCCTTGCACTCCTGCAATATCTCTCAGCTGTCCAGATTTTCACGGAATGTCCAGATTTGTGCCACATATTGTTGGTCTGTTCGTCTTAAAATTTGTGTTTTTTCTGGAAAATCACTGAGGACTGAAGTCACTAAATAATGGCATACATTTAAGTTTTAGAGTCCATTTCCTTCAGAAAATGCATGTTAACACCAATTCCCTCATTCTAGCAACTTATTTTTTAAGTTTATAATAGTAATATTTAAAAGCTACCTCCCATTATTTTAGGTTTTGTCCGGATTTCTTGTGCTAAGAGGTTGAGAGCTATGACCCCTGCCTTGATATAATGAATTTGAGGGTTTCTGCACTGCAAGTTAAGAAGACACAACTAGCAGTGACAAGCCTCTTAAGAAATGGACTAATTTATTTCATCATAAGACCTGAAACACAATGCGTGTTATGAGATAGAATGCCACTAGGTGTGGGATGGGTAGAATGATCACAAGAAAACTTGCATTTATAGGCTAACTAGTGAGACATACAAGAGTAGAAACAAATGAAATATAATTTTGTTAATTTCTGTTTTAGCTGAGTTAGAAGCTGAGTTTTGAAGTCAAAGGTACAAGGTCTGATTCACCCCACTTCTGTTTGCTATATGACTTAGCAAGTCATTTAACCAAACAGTGCTTCTAGGTCGCCCCTGAAAAGGGATACTACTGCCCAGTGGGCTTTCTGGATTAACAAGTGTATAAAATAGCTTGGAAAGACAATCCAACACTCTTTAAAGACTCATGTGTTTTAGTAATAGTCCAAACATCACAGAGATCAAGAGCAGTAACTGTAAATTGCTCATCTAAGCAGAAAGTTAACTAAATAGTCAAGTGTAGATCTAAACTGCTTTGGCTAAGTTCAACTATTTTAGGTGCATCACCAGTGAATTTTTGATTTGCTCACATGAAACCATTTAGTTGCATATTATAAATAACATATTAAGTCCCATACTAAAATCTTTGTATTAAACCATAATCTTAATGCACTAGATATTTTGGCTCAAAGTAACAACATTTAAAAAGCTTAAACTTTAATATACAAATTTTCAGATAAACACTCCTGACAATCAGATAAAAATATTCTATATAACATCTTCAGTATCATTTTCTATCCAATTAATGTATTTATTTGCATTTGTTTACATTGAAATAATGTCTGGGCATTTGAACTCTTTTTCAGGGCAGCTAGTATGAAAAAAGCACCTGTAGTAGTCTGTAATATATATGCAAACAAGCAGTGTAGGTAAACAGAAAGTATAATTAAGGAATCTTTGGTACAACAGTTAACAATATGCTTAAGGCAGAAAAATAACAATATGATACATTGCCCCAGTTTAACAGATTATAGTTTCCACAAAACCACAACATAGTATGATAGATTATTTGAAATATTAAACAAAATTAAATATAGTGCAGCAGTAGGCTACATTTCTCGGTTCAAAACTATCTCACTCTGTCTACCTCACTACTCGGCCCTATTAAAGCATTTTTTTCTATCCATTTTCTGCCCACATCTCCCATTCTACTTCTACTATTAATCCTAACAGATCTGTTCCACTCAACAAATCCACCCCTTTCTCACTTCTTTTTATTCTTGCTTCTTTCCCCCTAGCACCTCTATCCGCAATCTATACATTTTTTTCTCTCTTCATCTCTCCTTGTGTCTTTATATATGACTACAATTGACCTTTAAAGCATTACAAATCTGACTTCCTTTTTGTGTGTCTGCATGTGTATCATTTACCAACCTTATACTATGTTATATTCATGATTTCATAACTTTAAAAATAATACTGTTATTTGTGCAACTTATTTCTAATATGTTCTATACTAGGTTTTTGATGTACTTGGAACTTTTAGCGCAGGGCCTGCTCTGAAAATAGGTACTTTTGGTTTATTCAGACTTTCTCAGTAAACAAATGTCAATACATATAAATAAATAAATAATCAGTAGATGATTAGTTATAGACTGTATGAAAAGAACATTGTCATGAAGAATAGTAGATGTCAGTTATAGCTGAGAAGTCCCTTACCTGTGACTCAAGTTAGTTGAAGAAGATGCAGTTTGGGAAATTTATATGTTTACCCATATGCTATTGAGTTGCAAACATATTCAGTTGTAAAACATGAATTTGGAGAAATAAGATGGGAAACATAACTATATACATCATGTACATGGGTTATAATTAGTCATAGTCTTGATGTACTTAAACAGGGATTGAGTCCCCATGGATGTAAAGTGGTACCATAAGTGGTTGAAGTGTACGAGTTAACCAGGAAATGAGCAGGAACACATCAAGGCGAATTGTTTTACCTAAACTTTGAATGTGTACAGGTTGCTATTAAATCTCCTTGACTAGGAAATTAAATTCCAGATTTTAGTGATGTAGCTGGAGTATAAGCTGTTACTAGCTGCGTTGTGTGATGTGTGTGCTAATTTGTTTTGAGGAAATGGTTCTGGATAGAGAATACTGCTGAATGATATATTTTAAGAATGGTCATTTTTCAGGTTAGTGGACTATACCATGAGCACTTAATAGCTGAGAGTAGGGCAGCATGTGTCTATCATGAGGCCTTCAATGAAGCCTGAATAAACCCTTGTTTTTCATAAGGCAAACAGGTTTCACCATTATCTAACATTCTTTGAGGTAAACAGGTTACACCTTTCACATATAGAATGTTACGGGGTGACAACAGGGACCTCTGACAGTGACTATCTTCCTTCCTTCCCTCACAAAATATGCAAATACTACATCTTGAACTGAAACTTAGGCGGATAAGGGATGTTGAAAAAAATAAATAAGACATTATGTCAGCGCTGCTTCATGTCTCTCTTTCAGTTTCAGAGACTGAGATCTGTATCGCTGAAGCCAACTCTTGTTTAATCCACATTGCTCCTCATAGTCAAACATTTCCCATGGCCACTGTATAAAGTATAGAACCTGAATAGATATGCCAGTTAATCTATGGATCTGTTTGAATTTTTGCTTTCGGATGATAGCGATAACTAAAATCTGAATGTCAACCTTTGGAACATTTCTGCTAGAGGCGCACCTGTTGTCCACCTTCAAACTAATACTGTAGCTGAACAAGAGCCATGACACAGCCATAAAACATTTACTTCCACAGCTCCGCCTACCATTTTCTTCATCCTGTCCCTCAAAGTTTATGCAGCCATCTCTGCTAGGCATGGAGTGGAGCAGAAATTGCATGATAACTTCCATTTTACTTAAAATAAAATAAGTCAATTTTACACTTATAAAACAAAACCCATAATTAAGTATTGCATTTCTGAAATACCATGCATATCAAATCTTTGCTTTAGTTCTCCTGTATTTAATAAATAGTCAAATGCATAGCATTACCCACCACTTCAAACGAACATCTACTAAAACCACAAAAACATTTTTTGCAAAGAATGAGCCAAAATACACCACATATAATTTTGTTCATAGGTTCATAGGTTCATAGGTTCATACTAGGCTATCTGCCCTAGGGCATTTATAAGCCTAGCCAGAGTGTGTTTGGCTTTCGCCACCCATTTTAAATTTATTTTGCTATGCCCTTTTTCGAGGTTAGTATACTGTGCCTCTGTCTAACAGTGACACAGAAGTGATACCCAGGGTAAACCTACGATCTCACATCCACTCATCAAGATTCCTCTTGAAGAGAGTCAATGAGGGACTCTGCCTAACCTGGACTGGGATTTTATTCCAGAGTGAAGGGAGCCTCTGGGTTATGAATCTGTCCCTCCAGCAAGTCCTATTTATTTCAGTGCTGAGGTTCAAGTCTCTCGAGCGCGTAGCTCGATGGGATTTGGATTTTCTGAGGTGCAGCATGTCCATTAATTCTGGGTTGGACATGGCTTTATATGTCAGGCACAGATCACCTCTGAGCAGGCAGTATGCCACTGAGTAGAGCTGGAGTTTCTTTAACCAGGCAGCATATGGCATCTGTTTGAGCCCTTTGATCCTCTTGGTGAGGTACTTTTGGGGTCTTTCCAGTTGCTGCAGGTGTCTGGTAAGGTACATCCCAAAAGGGGCATTGTACTCAATTATGGGCCTGATGAGGGATGAGTAAAGAGGCACGATGACCTCCCCTGATCTAGATGTGAATCCCTTCATGATTAGGTGGGCTATATAAAATGTTTTTCTAACCACTTTGGCCATGTGGCTGTCAAATCAGAGCTTGCTATCAACTTGGGTCCCCAGGTCCCTAATTACTTCTTCTGTACATAATGGATTACCACCTATGTGGTAATTTGTGGGCACTTTGTTTTTGCCAAAGGGGATGACTATACACTTTTTGGCATTTAGCTTGAGGCCATGGCTCTGGCACCAGTTGTCTGTTTCTATGAGGCCATTTTGGAGGATGCTTGTGTCGGCTGGAGAGTTGATTATGGTGCCCAGTTTGCAGTCATCTGCGAACTTGGTCAGCCACAGTCCTTCCGTGTTGGCCTGTACCTCCGAGAAATATATACCGAACAAGAGAGGTCCCAGGACTGAGCCTTGTGGGACGCCACTTGTAACTGGTTTGGAGTCTGACATGGCTCCAGCAATTCTAACCATGTGGGTTCTGTCCTTGAGCCAGTTTGCAATCCATCTAGTGACATAGGGGTTTATATTTAAGCTGGTGAGCTTATCTATAATGCCAGAGTGGGGTATTGTATCGAAGGCTTTTGCGAGGTCCAGGTAGGCTGTGTGGACCACCTTCCCCTCGTCAATGGCCTTGGTGACTGTTTCAAAGAAATCGACCAGGTTTAAGAGGCAGGATCTGCTCTTAACAAAGCTGAACTGGGTAGGATCCAGTGTCTGTAGGTCCCCAATATCTTTATTTATGAGGTCCATGATGATCCTTTCCATAGCTTTGCAGACCAAGCTAGTCAGGCTTATGGGGTGATAGTTTCCAGGATCAGTTGAGGCACCACCTTTGTGGAGAGGGACCACTGTTGCTGTACACCACTCTTTGGGTACATATCCTGTAGTAAGGCTGAGCTTGAGCAGTAGTTTTATGTTTGGGTTTAGTTCTTCTTGGAGTTCATGTAGGACGCAGCCCGGGACACCGTCTGGTCCCATTGATGCTGTGTTTTTTGCTTTGGAGATGGTGGCTCTTACCTGAGCATCTGAGATGTCAGGGGGGCAGCACTCTGCTGGGATAGATATTTGCATTTTTTGGTGGGGAGGGGGAGGAGTTTGCACTGAACCTGTCAGCTAGGATGTTGACAATGTCTGTGGGTTCGATTTATTTTTTTGTCATTTTGGAGTAATTCTGAGCATATCTGGGAATTCCCACCCAGGTTCCTAACATAACTAAAGAAAGCCTTGTGATTATCCTTAGTGTCCTGTGCAATTTTTCTCTCGAAGCTGGCCTTAGACAATTTTATGAGTGCCTGCAGTTTTTTGCTAATACTGATCAGAGATGCCTTCCCTTTTTGGGATTTTGCTCTATCATGTAGTAGCTTCCTCCTTCTGTTGTATAGTTTGTTTATGGCTGGGGTCCACCAGACAGGACGTCTGCCTTTGGAGGATTGGGTCTTGGTTTTATTTGGGATTGCATGATCCATGCATTCCTGAAGGTGTTCATAGAATGCGTTTATAAAGGATTCTGCGGTCTGGGCAGTATTTTCCACAGGCTCGGGGGCTTTGAAGGATTCCACCTCAGTTTTGTGGAGTGTGAAATTTGCTTTAGAGAAGTTTATCACTGTGGTTTTCTGGGCAGGGGTTGGGGTCGGGATGTGAATATCCAGTGAGATTAGTTTATGGTCTGATCCTACCAGTGAGGGATACACTTCTGGTCTGGAGCATAGAGTCCCCATGTTGGTGATGATCAGGTCCAGTATGTTTTCCCCTCTTGTGGGAGTGGTAACAAGTTGTTCCATAGCATTTGAGTTTATAAATTCTAGGAACCTTTGGGCTAGGGTGTTGGAGCTAGAGTAATGCTCCCAGTCTATGTTTGGGTAGTTGAAGTCATGGATTTTCAAACAACTCACATGGCTGTAAAGTTTCATTAAGTGGCAATTTTCTGCTTACTTGATGTTCAACATACAATTTTACTCCCTTTTTTACATCCTCATCCATGGCAGGCCACTATATGTCAGAACTAACTTAGTCTTTCATTTTGAATATTCTCAGAAGACCATGATGCAATAGTTCTTTATTACAGAATAGCCTTGCTGAGGAATTTATTATGCTGCGTTGCTAAAAGACACACCCATCTTGGCCATATAAGGCTAGTCCATTGACTTACTTTAAATAGGACTTTTTCAGTATTTGTTCATAAGTACACAATAATGCAACAATATTGCATTTTTGACACTAAAATGTTTAATTTGTTTATTAGGCACTATTACATTGTTTATTTATTATGTAGTGAGCTGTATGTGAACCGGTCTTGACATTTTATAGCTGCAATCTTGACATGAGAAACAATTATATAATTATGTCCAGGGCACCAAACACCCATGCCAGATTATGTATGCTTACATTGGCTTTTCTGAAATAGGAAACATACTAACAGCATTGGCAGTAGCAGTGCTATTCACCTGGTTTCTAGACAAATTCCTGGTAATACTGGAAAACACTGTGCTCTTAATGAACCCATTTGTGGAACAGGTTTTCTGTTATTAAGTAATCTGTGTTTTATCACTGTATTTGGTAAAAATACAGCTATACAAAAATTTTCAAAATCCTTCGTTTCCTGAAATTATGACTAAACCTTTCTTGTCTAGCTGTGGATATTCTTTCTTAGCTAGTGTTAGTATATGAGGCATAAAACCATTGTTTTTTGTACTTTTTTCCTGGTCAGGCAATATTGGTGAATGCATGTTTCCTAAATGATAAGACAAACTCTTATGAGATATATGCAATCTGGCCAAGATTGTGCTAGACAGTCAAGAGGAGAAGGTTAACACCTGCATTACACCTCAAGCAACTCATAGCCCTTCAAAATCCACACCACCAACACCCACACATAGCAACACTAAACCCACATATGCGGAGGCCCTTAGCATTAACCTGCCTAAGCAACAAGGACCTCTGAAGCCGAAACGCAAACAAACACCTGTCACAACCAAAGTGACACATAGCTCACAACACCAGTGTGCCACCCAACAACAGCCCCTAAGACAAGACAATATACCCAGCACTTTAGTCATAGGTGACTCTATAGTCAGGCACACTGATGTCCCACTCACCAGGCTGAACAAGGAGAAAATTACAGTCAGCTGCCTGTCGTGTGCCAGGATCCGCCACATAATGCATGCACTCAAGTCATTCCACAACAACTACAAATACGACTCTGTCATTATCCATGCTGGAGTGAATGACTTGAGATGTGCCTCCCTGGACTACATGAAAAGAGACATGGAAGAGCTCTTGGATCATGTGACCTAGGCAGGTATGACCCTAGCCCTGAATAGCATCCTGCCTTCGCCCAGAATGATACCACAGTATAAGGACAAAATGATTGACTTCAACAATTGGCTAAGCTTCTGGTGTCATTCAAAGTTGATCCAGTATTTGTCTGCCTGGGATGCCATGATTGACAAACCACGATGCTTTGCCAGAGATGGTCTGCACCTGTCACCCCTGGGATTCAGGTTACTGGCTAAAGCTCTTGCCACCCCTATAGTGACTTTTTTAGGCAAGGTTAAAAGGATAAAACCACCACCGTAACAGATACAAGCATGCAAAATCTGAATGTAATGCTACTCAATGCTAGAAGTCTAAACCTCAAAATGCACTCTCTCAAGGCACTCCTAAAAATGGAGAACATTGATATCTGTGCAGTAACTGAGACCTGGTTCAAGGCTCCAGAGAGCACCCCTGCAATACCAAGCTACAATTCTTACCACACTTTTCAGCCACAAAACCAAGACTGAAATACTAAAGGTGGAGGAGTGTCCATATTCACCAAGGATATTCACACCTCTAGGCTAGTTGCCCAACACAATGCATCTGAAATTCAAAAGGTGCAACTAACACTAGGTAAGACTGCAATCCAAATTGTAGCTTGCTACAGATCCCCCCACTATGCCCCAAGATTCTCACTACACCTTTCTAAACATACTGGAAAATATTAAGATATAACCAAATACCCTAATACTGGGTGATTTCAACTACCCTGCCATTAAATGGGAAAACTACTCGGCTACCAACTCCTTTTCCCAATGGTTCTTGGAATTCATAAATTCCAACGCCCTGATCAGCTAATCCATTGTCCCACCACGGGCTCCAATATCCTAGACCTGGTCATTACCAACATGAGAGATAGATGCTCCGCACCAGTGGTCACCCCCTCATTGGTCAGGTCTGACCATAAGCAAATCACCCTTGACATCCACATTCCACCCCCACCCCCCCAGTAAGGAAACCTCCTTAAAAAACTTCTCCAAAGCCAACTTCATGCTACTGAAGTCAGAAGTGACAAACTTCACAACACCCACACAGATGGGATCTGGAAGTTTGACTGCAGAATCCTACACTAAGGCACTGTACGAGCACATCCACTCATGCATGAATCATGCCATCCCAAATAGAACCAAGATGTTCTTCTCCAAAAAAGGAAGCCAGTCTGGTGGTCCCCTGCTATAAACAAACTATACAACAGAAGGAAGAAACTGTTGCAGAAAAGAGGAAAATCCTGGGATGCAAAAAACTCCCTCACCAGCCTCAGTAAGAAGGTGAGATCCCTCATAAAATCCTCAAAAGCTAGTTACGAAAATAAAATTGCTAAAGATTCCAAAGACAACCACAAGGCATTCTATAGTTATATCAAGAATCTAAATGGCAATGCTCAGATCTGCTCTGAGCTACAACAGAATGGCATTAAATATACTGATCCCAAGGATATTGCCAATATCCTGGCAGATCGATTTAGTGCCAACTTCACTCCCCTCTCAACCCCTAAAGGGCCCATCTCAATACCAAAAGACTGCCAAATTCTGATAATCGCAGCTACACAGGTAGAAACTGCACTCTCCAAAACTAAGAATGCAGCATCCATAGGACCAGATGACATCCCAGGCTGTGTACTGCATGAACTACAAAATGAACTGGCACCTCACCTAAGTGTCATGTTTAATCATTGCCTCACCTCAGGCGTCATGCCCACTGAGTGGCGCACAGCTACAGTTATCCTGCTCCACAAGGGAGGATCCGTCTTGGATCCCGGGAACTACCGTCCCATCAGTCTGACAAGCCTGATCTGCAAGGGCATGGAATGCATTATCATGGAACTTATAAACAAAGACATTGGCAACCTTCAAACACTGGACCCCACCCAGTTTGGGGTTGTGAAGGGCCGGTCTTGTCTCCTGAATCTGATTGACTTCTTCAAATCAATCTCCAGAGCTGTGGACGAGGGTAAGGTGGTCCACACAGCCTATCTGGACCTCACCAAGACCTTCGACACCATCCCCCACTCTGGAATCATAGATTAACTTACTAAGCTGGGCATAAATCCCTACGTCACTCGATGGGTTGCCAACTGGCTTACTGACAAAACCCAGACTGTAAAAGTAGCCGACTCCAAATCCAGCTCCAGACAAGTGACAAGTGGAGTACTTCAGGGTTCAGTCCTGGGACCACTCTTGTTTGGCATCTACTTCTCTGAAGTACAGGCCAACACTAAGGGACTCTGGCTAACAAAGTTTGCAGATGACTGCAAACTGGGAGCCATTACCAAATCCCCAAATGATGTGGATATTCTACAAAAGGGCCTTACAGAAACAGATGCCTGGTACCAGAGCCATGGGCTCAAGCTTAATGCCAAGAAATGTATAGTTATCCCCTTTGGAAAAAAACATGTACCCATGAATTACCACATAGGTGGCAGGACACTAAACACTGAAAGTGTGATGAGAGACTTAGGGACACAGGTGGACAGTTGTCTCACTTTCGATAGCCACATCGCCACAACAGTCAGGAAATCCTTCTATGTGGCACACCTCATCATGAAGGGCTTTTCATCCAGAAAAAAGGAAGTCATTATCCCACTGTACTCATCCCTCATTAGACCCATTATAGGGTATAATGTCCCATTTGGTATGTACCTCACAAGACATCTGCAACAGCTGGAAAGGCCACAGAAATACCTCACTAAAAGAATCACAGGCCTAAACCAGATGCCATATGCCGACCATCTAAAAAAACTCCAGCTATACTCTGTGGCATATCGTCTACTCAGAGGCGATCTCTGCTTAACATACAAGGCCATTGTCAAACCCCTGAGCTGTTGGACATGCTCCACTTAAAGAAATCCCAATCCCTCAGAGCCACACGTTCCATGGATCTAAACCTTGTCATCACAATGAACAAAACATGCTGGAGGGATAGGTTCCTTACCCAGAGACTCCCCATACTCTGGAATAGACTGCCCATACATGTCAAGCAGAGCACCTCATTGGCCCTCTTCAAAAGGAACCTTGATGATTGGATGGGAGATAGGAAATTCACCCCGGGGATTATGTCAATCGCCCTGCTAGACAGGGGTCCACAGAAGTGAATATTGTGGGAAGAAATATCCAGAGAATTGTTTTGGCTAGGCTTGCATAGGCCCTAGGGCCGATAGCCTAGTGCCAACATATGAACCTATGAACCTATATATTTGACTTTTGAAATTGTTTTCCCTGCTCCTAACCCCCCTCACCACATACACAGACCATGTCCATAGTATATATTTGTATAACAAATGACATTAAATTTTAAAATGATTGCCAGACTAGGTCAGAATCAGAATAATTAGGCAAACCTCAATATATTTTCAGCTTTCACATCATTCACATCTGAAAAAAACTGAACCCCCCCCCCATGATGGTTTTCACTGCAATTTATGTTTAGTGTAAAATATGTGCATAAACTAATTATTCCAGTTACTATATTTCTGTTTAAACATGTTTTTGCTAAGTTGTAGACCTGCATCTTTCAGTATTCTCATCACTTTGTGCCTTGTGTTTTGCATATGTCCCTCTTCCGTTGCCCCAATAAGCAGGATACCATCCATGTAATAGTCATTCTATGCCAAGTTTTGGAGGTTGGGGCCATTCCAAAAGGCATTAACATACACCTCCCCTGATAATATGGAAAACGTGAACATTATTTCCCAACATGCTTTCAAAAAATTTAATTATTCTAATGTGGACATTACTGATGTGCATTGTAATTTGTTTGTGGGGTTACTTGTGTCCCCTCTTCTAAGTTCAATCTATCTAGCTATTTGCTGGAACATAAAATGTTCACCAGGAAGCTAAATTTGTCTGTCCTCCAAAGTATTAACAAAGAGACTGTTGTCAATGAATTTAAGAAAAAAAGTTCATGCATTCCTTCCTGTGTCCCAGTTGTGAGTTGGTTTGAGAATATTTGTAGACAGGACATTTACTTACAAGGCCAATCGTCCCATCATTTTTTTGGGTATAATTTGAAACAAAAAGAGAGGCATTTGTTGTACAAATTGAATTGTGATGCTTCCATTAGAATTATGAAGCCTGACAAAGGAGGTGATGTGATTTTAATGGACTCTCTTGATTATTCCAATAAAATGTTAGAATTGCTGCTTGATGTCAAAAAATCCATTCCCGTGTCTATTACCAGATGGTGCAGCTGTAGCGTTATTACCTCAGCAGCAAATGGTTCTCCTGTTCAATTCTCATGTGGAGTGCCTTTTGTGTGGAGTCTGCATTCTTGTGGGTTTTCCATAGGTGCTCCAGACTCCAGTTTCCTCCCATTTTACAAAGACATCCATCTGGAGTGTTTCTCCCTGGGTCCCTGGATATACACTGAATATTGGCTTCATTCTAAGTCGGACTTTCCTGATAAATAAAAAATAAAATAAATAAATAAACAGTGTTGTTTACCACAACATTGATATGTATTTGGAAAATTTTCATCTAGGTGGCCTTATTACTAGCACTGTGTTTAATGGCCTTTTTATAGAACAACTCATTGCACTTGTGATTTTTGGCATTGCAAAAGTGGACAAGGATGCTTCCAATCCTCCTATGAGGGCAATAGTATGGGCAAATATTCTAAAAGATATGCCCATCCCCACAACAACAACCAATGGAACAGATGGAGGGGGGGTTTGAACAACCACAAAGGTGGATGGAACTTCCGCAACAGGAAATGGACGAACAGGAAATAAGTTTTATGCTGAACAATACAGTCATTGATGATGTGCAAGTAGTTGATAGTGGAGACCATTTTTTACCCACTTGCTGTATTTTAACTAACAGCATGGGTGATTTTAAGGTTTATAATTTTTCAAACCTTGAATTTAATAAAGAACAATGTGATGCTTTTTCTAAAGGGTTTACGTATGTCTCATGGCAACATTATCACAAACCTTGATGGACCTGAAATTGCATACCTGTAAAATAAATTTTAAAGTTTTATTTCAGAATTCCTTCCCTATTCAACCCACCAGCTCATTATCTATATCTAGCACATATAACCCCCCCCCCTCGCACCCTATGATCACCCTATTTGAGAAAATATGTGAATTAGATATTAGGAGTGCACTTTCCACCTATTGTAACGGGGAGGGTTACAATATCCAAGAAGGTATTCTTATAAAAGAAATTAATGGATTGATTGACACAATCAGAATTATGAAACCCGATAAGGGGGAGGGGGTTTGCTATTATGAACCTGGATGACTATAATAGAAAAATGTTGTTCATATTGGAAGGAAAAGCATACAGAAGATCATCCATCAGTGAGGTAAATGGTGCCTAATCAAAAATTAAAAATGAATTACAGGACCTATTTATTGATGGTTTTATTGATATGGACGTTTTGAATTATTTGGCTGTTATGTATCCTAAACTAGTAGTAATATTTGGTCTCCCGAAACTACATAAGAACATATCACAACCACCCATGCGACCCATAGTTGACTCTAAGGGGTCAATTACGCAACCCCTGGCAAAATACTTGGATTTTAAGTTAAAGAAATTTGTGCAGCAAGAGTCATATATATGTAAAGATTCATGGAACTTCTTAAAATATATTAATCACATACCCTTTGAAGGCTCCTATATGTTAGTAACGGTTGATATAAAGGATCTTTATTCAGTAATTCCCCACCAGGAGGAATTAGAATGGTTTAATGAATTTTTATATGAAAAGAAAATTAACCATTTTGATGTAATAATGTATACCCAGTTGATGGAAACGGTCCTTAAGAACAATTTTATTTTATCTAATAAGGAGATTTTTTTTACAACAGGAAGGGGTAGCTATGGGTTCTGTGTGTGGTGGACTTTATGCTAACATAGTGGATTTACAGTGGGAGAAGAAATATTTGTTTCCTTCTGACTTTTAGAAGCATGTTAAATATTATACATGATTCCTGGATGACCTCTTTATTTTATGGGATGGGCTGGGTAACTAAAGCAGAACTAGTAAGAGAGATGGCTAGAAAGATGCTTGGTGTGACATCTGGAAAGAGGAAGGAGGACAAGGAGACATGGTGACAGGGGTGGCTCATGCTATAGGACTGCAGGACTGCAGCCCTCCCATCTAGAAAAAACTGTGAAACAAGAAAACAAAAACAAACAAAAAAAAATCACAAGTCCCGACTCCTCTGCGCATGCACAGACACATTGGGGAACTCAGTCTGCCTTTGTCAGCAGTCCAGATACAGACAAAGAGATACCCAGGAATATGTGCAGTGACAACCACACAGAACAGAGGAGCTCCGGACTGCTTCAGCTGCAGGCAGAACCAATGAGGATTGAGGGGTGAGCTCTCACAGGGATTTCACTGCTACACAGGCTTCGTTTGTGAAACGGATAGGTGTGGAAACGGTCATTGGCTGGATACATGTGGATTATACTGCTGGACACATTTTTTACAGCAGGTGTGTGTGGGTGAAATGCCCCAGTTGCTATATACTGGTGGCTAGAGAGAACAAATGGTGGTGGGTAGAGATACTCAGGCTTAAACCCTGTACCTTGGATGCAGGTGGCAAGGACCTGAATTCCCTATCCACCACCATTTCTAAAAAAAAATTGCAGATTTTTGCATCATATTTGTTCTGTTCCTCATAAAATCTGTGGTTTCTGTATTTACATTTTTCCTTGCAAAGTCTGTAGTGCAGTGGTGCACTGGTAGCATTGCTGCCTGACAACTACAGATTATTTGGTTTTATTCTTGGCTGGGGTGCCTTCTGTGTGGAGTCTGCATGTCTTTCCATCTTACAAAGATGTGTCTGGAGTTTCTCCTAGCTCTGCTGAAAATTGTCTTTTGTTCCAAGTCAGATTAGTTTCCTGGTTAAATGTTTAAAAATAACAGGCATCTGAATTTCAGACTTCATATTCTACACAAAGTACATGGTAACACAAAACAGTTTATTCTAGCAGCTGTCTAAGTTTATAACATGGATATTTGAAATTTGTCCCTATTTTTGGGACTGTATTCCCCCATTATTGGCTTTGCCCAGATATTTTGTGTTAAGGTTGAGAGCTATCTATGTTGAGAACTGAATTCACTGAATGTTTGGGGGCTGTATTCCCCCCCATTACTGGCTTTGTCCACATGTTTTTTGCTAAGAGGTTGAGAGCTATGGTGAGAGCTGAATTCACTGAATATGTTTGTGGGCTGTATTCCCCCATTATTGGCTTTGTTCAGGTGTTTTGTGCTAAAAGGTTAACAGCTATGGTGAGAACTGAATTCACTAAATGATAGCCGTTTAAGTTTGTCTTCCTCTCTTTCACAAAACAGCTGATTTGGCATAGTGGTATGTTTCTCTGACTGTTTTGCACAGGGTCCACTGGGTTAAAGATGTGGCAGTGAAATGTATGGTGGTAAATGATATTTTATTCTAGCAACTTTCCAACATTATACAAGCAATGTTTAAAATGTGTCCCTGGTTTTTGGGCTTTTGTCCCCCCCAATAAATTTCAGCCTTTTTCAGATTTCTTGTGCTGCAAAGTTCAGAAATACAACTGCGTATCAAATAGATTTTACAAGGAGCTGAGAGCTGCAGGGGAACAAAACTTTAGTGCTGCTTATTCTGAGCCTGCTTGCATTGTTAATAGCACAACAGGTAGTGTACTTGCTTTTGATGCAGAAGGCTGTGGGTTCTACTCCCACAGTAGATAGATGCATTGCTGATACTGTACTGTGTTGTAAAGGGGATGGATGCTGCAGTCCTTTTTGGCGAAGATACCTAGAGTAGTAATTAAGAACCTGTTATCAGTTTGCCATACAGACCATATTGCGATATTACTAGCTTATCATTTTTGTTAATGCATGCAACATAGGCAATTTATTCCTCAAGGGCAACAGGCACTTTATTTGTAGATGAATAAACAATGACATATAAAGTTGTTTGCTAGCAGCAACCTCTTCATTGTTACAAATTCTTTATTGTGGAATTATTTAGATGACTTTTACTACTTCAGAGATTGTGCATATTTACTGATATTGGTGGACTGAAGATGGTTGAGTAGACTTTTATGATGGAAATTTTCTGAATTGGGTAGTTTTGTCATTGGTGCATGCATTTTGTTTCATTGTTTACTGGAAAAATGTTCAAAACAATAAATTTAAAACGCCCTCTAACAACTGTACTGTATTGTACAAGGAATACAATTTAATACAATCGGGAAGGTGTATCAAAGAGCATGTGTATGTTTCGTGTTCAAGGGGCCTATGATTTGAAAACAGCCCAAAAGGGGCCTATGATTTAAAAACAGCCCAAAGTTAATCTTTATCTGCCACTGGCAAAATGTATTTTCTTTGAATGTGGGTTTCAATGCTGTTTCAATGCATGTGTGTTTCAAGGGCAGAAAAGTTTTAATGCTAAGTCTGTTTTCATTGTGAGACTGCATAGCTTTGTTTAGCAGATATCTATTAGGGTTTGTGCTGTAAAAATGCAAAATAAAACTTTCAAATGAAATCCAAATCATCGCAGAAGTAAAGCAGTATGCACATTACAGTGTTTATGGTAAATGGGGCAAAATAACCAAGGAATGGGACATTGAAATGGTTGCAGGGTGCAGGCTCCAATCAACCATGATTTTGAGAGGGGAAGGGCAGCAAACTCAGACAGCCCTGGTTGAACTATACGTCTCAGCTGTCCATATTTTTGCAGAGTGAATAGATATTTGCTTCTTATTTTTTGGTTTGTTCCTCATAAAATGTGTGGTTTTCTGGCAAATCATTCAGGAATGAAGTCACTAAATGACAGACATTGAGATTTACGTCATAACCTTCAGAAAAATACATGCTAAAGCAAGACCTGTTATTCTATCAACTGTCTTAAGATTATGCAAGAGCAATTTTTAGTAGTGTTTGTATGTTCCCCCAATATATTTGGCCTTGTCCAGATTTCCTGCATTAACAGGTTGAGAGGGACGTGCAAATAAATTGCTTTATAGAATTAGGCATATCCAAACCTCTCAACTGTCACCGATTTTGGCTCAAAATGTTGCTCTTCCCCTAATAATCCCTCTGTAAAATGGCAATTTTGGAAGAAAACATGGAGGGTTTACAATTAATAAATAACTGTAATAATCAGTTATAGATTACTGTTTTTTCAGAAATGCATGTAGATTCTTTTATTTTGTCAGCTGCTCAAGTTAGCAGTACTAATATTAAAAAGTGTCCCTTCTTTGACAGGTTCACAGCTGTATTGTGTGGCTATTTTATATTTTTGCATCACATTTTTGGTCCATTTTTCATAAAATTGTATTATTTTTGGCAAATTAGTGGCAAATCATTAAAGACTGAAGTTAGAAAATAATGAAAGACATTTGAGTTTCAGCTTTCGTACCTTTCAGAAAATTCATACTAATGCAAGACCTACTATTCTATTATCTTTCTAAGTTTATAAGAGCAATATTTAAAAATTGTCCTTATTTTTGGGCCTTTGTCCCACTTCTATGTATGGCTTTGTCCAGATTTCTTGCTCTGAGGTTGAGAGGTATGACAAATGTGTCAGGGCCATCGCAGTCAGCCAGAGACATTTCAAATTGTGACAAGCTTGTTGCACCCCACTCCCCATGTAATGACTCTGGATGTGTCCAAGCAAGGCAAGGAGCAGTTACACAGTGTAAATGTGCAGACTATTCCCCCCCATCCAAGGTAAACACAAGTACTACAGCGGCTTTTCATCTGTCATTTATTTTGCAGAATGTTCTGGTTTCTGTCATATTTCTATACTGTTGATTTATGCTTATTATTATTCAGAAAGTGCCTTTTGCTCTGTGTTTAAGTAGCAGTGCTTTAATGACCATCAGGTAAGCTTGCCTGATATTGTAAGATGCAAGTAAGTTTTAATAAGCAGTATTGCCAACATTGAAAGCCTTTCTGCTGTTGCCATGCAAAGAATACTTACATAACTAGATAACGTATAAGCCTTGGGTATTGAAATGCATATGACAGTATTTGTAATAAAAGACAGGATTACATTATGTTAAGCTCATTACAGGCTTTACCTGCAAAGTAAACAGAATGTCAATCTATCATGTGTGGTCAATATCCTGTGCAGTAATCCTTTAAACAATATATGTTGAGCTTGTTTCTTGTTTGCTTTTCATTTTTTACTTTGATCATGTTTTCCCCATGAAACAAGTAGATAGTTGTTGTCAGACAGCAGGTCTTTTTTGGATAAGAAACATTTTTACAAGTGGGGGTATCACAGAGATTGCTACTTTCAGCATGTTACTTGGTACTTTAATAAAGCTGAATATAAATTATAATTAGAACTGGAGTGCAAGGAGAAGTGATTTGAGTTAAGTGCTGCTTGTTTTCTTATATTTGATTTTGACTGGCATTCTAGTAATGT
Organism: Protopterus annectens; assembly: GCF_019279795.1. Taxonomy (NCBI): domain Eukaryota; kingdom Metazoa; phylum Chordata; order Ceratodontiformes; family Protopteridae; genus Protopterus; species Protopterus annectens. The sequence goes on along the minus strand of NC_056739.1, from coordinate 379,578,062 downwards.
ATTTAAAAAGTAATTTATTTTTTCATGCCTCACATCTTTTTTTTTCCCATCTAGATATTAAGTAAGCTGTCATGCAGCCAATGGATTGAAATATTTTTTTTCTTCTACACTTCATTTTGTCTTGATTGGACTCTCATAATGATGGTTTGGCACCCAGGGCAGCATATTTAATTAAAGTTACAGTTTTTGTGGATTTGAGCATAGCCCCTCCCCTTTCTAGTTGGCCACACCCATTCCCATTGACCCCACAAATTCAGCTGTCTCCTGCAGCCCCCCTTTGATTTGAAGTCACCAGCTGCCACTGCCTGGTGGTGGAATGAAGAAGTACAGGAGATTATACAGAAAAAGAGGTTGGCGAAGAAGAAGTGGGATTGAAGAAAGTAGACAAGAGTATAAGGAGATGAGGTGCATGGCAAAGAGAGAGGTGGCAAAGGCTAAGGATAAGGCGTATGAAGAGTTGTATAAAAGGTTGGACACTAAGGAGGACCTGTACCGATTGGCTAGACAGAGGGACCGAGCTAGTAAAGATGTGCAGCAGGTAAGGGTGATAAAGGATAATGAGGGAAACGTACTCACAAGCAAGGAGAGTGTGTTGAGCAGATGGAAAGAGTACTTTGAAGGGTTGATGAATGAAGAGAATGAGAGGGAGAGAAGGTTGGATGATGTGCGGATAGTGAATCATGATGTGCAGTGGATTAGCAAGGAGGAAGTAAGGATAGCTATGAAGAGGATGAAGAACAGAAAGGCTGTTGGTCCAGATGACATACCTGTGGAAGCATGCAGTTGTTTAGGTGAAATGGCAGTGGTGTTTTTAACTAGATTGTTTAATGAAATCTTGAAAAGTGAAAGGATGCCTGAGGAATGGAGAAAAAGTGTTTTGGTACCGATTTTTAAGAATAAAGGTGATGTGCAGAGCTGTAGTAACTACCGAGGGATTAAACTGATCAGTCACAGCATGAAGTTATTGGAAAGAGTAGTGGATACTAGGTTAAGAAGGGAGGTGATGATTAGTGATCAGCAGTATGGTTTCATGCCAGGAAAGAGCACTACAGATGTGATGTTTGCTCTGAGAGTTTTGATGGAGAAGTACAGAAAAGTTGCATTGTGTCTTTGTGAATTTAGAGAAAGCATATGACAGGGTGCCTAGAGAGGAGTTGTGGTATTGTATAAGGAAGTTGGGAGTGTCAGAGAAGTATGTAAGAGTGGTACAGGATATGTACGAAGGTAGTGTGACAGCGGTGAGGTCTGTGATGGGAGTGATGGATGCATCTAAGCTGGAGGTGGGATTACATCAAGGATCATCTCTGAGCCCTTTCTTATTTGCAATGGTGATGGACAGGTTGACAGACAAGATCACACAGGAGTCCCCGTGGACTATGATGTTTGCAGATGACATTGTGATCTGTAGTGAGAGTAGGGAACAGCTGGGGGAGACCCTGGAGAGATGGAGATATGCTCTAGAGAGAAGAGGAATGAAGGTCAGCAGGACTAAGACAGAATATATGTGTGTGAATGAGAGGGAGGATAGAGGAATGGTGAGGATGCAGGGAGTAGAGGTGGCAAAGGTGGATGAGTTTAAATACTTGGGGTCAATAGTTCAGAGTAACGGTGAGTGTGGAAGAGAGGTGAAGAAGAGAGTACAGGCAGGATGGAGTGGGTGGAGAAGAGTGTCAGGAGTGATTTGTGACAGATGAGTACCAGTAAGAGTGAAAGGGAAGGTCTACAAGAGGGCAGTGAGACCAGCTATGTTATATGGGTTGGAGACAGTGGCACTGACAAAAAGGCAGGAGTCAGAGATTGACGTGGCAGAGTTGAAGATGTTAAGATTTGCACTGTGTGTGACGAGGATGGACAGGATTAGGAATAAGTATATTAGAGGGTCAGCCCAGGTTGGAAGGTTTGGAGACAAAGCCAGAGAGGCAAGATTACATTGGTTTGGACATGTGCTGAGGAGGGATGCAGAGTATATTGGGAAAAAGATGTTAAGGATGAAGCTGCCAGGTAACAGGAAAAGAGGGAGGCCTAAGATAAGGTTTATGGATGTGGTGAGAGAGGACATGCAGGTGGTTGGTGTGACAGAGCAAGATGCAGAGGACAGGAAAAATGGAAACAGTTGATCTGCTGTGGCGACCCCTAATGGGAGCAGCTGAAAGAAGAAGAAGAAGAAGGTCCCTATGCCCTTATTAGTGATTTTATTAGATATTTAGATTCTACCACTTCATTTTTAAGATTTACATATTCATTTAACTTACATGAGATAGCCTTTCTTGATATTAACTTAATTAAGGATTACCAGAATAGTAGTTTATATCTAAAATATATTGAAATGACACATATTCAAATTCATTACTTCATTATTGTAGCATCCACCCTCAGAAACAGAAAAAAACTATTATTAAGGAACAATTTGTATGGGCTGCCCATATGGTATCACTTTCAGAAGATTTTTTAGATGAATGTGATACCTTAAAAGATATGCTTTTAAAGAGTGGCTACCCTTTGAGATTTGTTAATGATGTCCTTTTAGAGGTAGTAAATAAGAGAGAAAGACATTTTTATATACCTCTTTTATCTGCGGTTTCATTGGATGTAACACACACAGTGAATGTTGCACCCCTCAACTCTGTTTTTACAGGAAAAGATTATAATACTTCATTCATTTCTACATACATGATTGATAGTCCTGATATTAAACATATTTTGAGTAAAAATTGGTCAATTCTAACACATGATCGAAGTATCAGAACACATATTGATGAGCAACCTACTGTTATTTTTAGAAAAGGTAGAAATTTGAAACATTTTTTCGAGAAAGGACATGCTGTGAATCATTTTCCGAATGGACGTATGTTGAAGTGTGGTATGTGTGGGTATTGTCCCTTTATAAAGGAAGGAACAGTATTTATGATCAACAACACTAAGATTCATATCAAAAATAAGTATAACTGTAATTCTGAACGTATTTTTATTGTGCCCTCTGTAACCTATGTGATTGTTTTTACAATTTAGAATTGTTGCTTGATGTAAAAAAAATCCATTGCCGTGTCTATTACCAGATGTTGCAGTGGTGCAGCTATAGCATTGTCACCTCAGCAGCAAATGGTTCTCCTGTTCAATTCTCATGTGGAGTGCCTTTTGTGTGAAGTCTGCATGTCCTCCCTGCATTCTTGTGGGTTTTCTCTGGGTGCTCCAGTTTCCTCCCATGTTACAAAGACATCCATCTGGAGTGTTTCTCCCTGGGTCCCTGGATCTACACTGAATATTGGCTTCATTTCAAGTCGGACTTTCCTGATAAATAAAAAATAAAATAAATAAATAAACAGTGTTGCTTACCACAACATTGATATGTATTTGGAAACGTTTCATCTAGGTGGCCTTATTACTAGCACTGTGTTTAATGTCCTTTTTATAGAGCAACTAATTGTACCTGTGATTTTTTTGCATTGCAAAAGTGGACAAGGATGCTTCCAATCCTCCTATGAGGGCAATAGTATTGGCAAATATTCCAAAAGATATGCTGTGGCAGTTTATATAGACCAGAAATTAAAATAATTTTACATGAGTTTCTTTGCATCCTACATGATTCTTGGGAATTTGAATTTTTGAGGTGCTTTACCCTTAATTTTTTTGTTGAGGGAACATGTTTGTTTGTATTGATGTTATTGATTTGTTTGTATTCCACTCTTTGAATGTATGGAGATCTTTCTGAAGCACTACTCAGTTGTCATTCTATTTTTGTGAATGATTTTATAATCCTGATAAATTTTATGGAATTTAACCTTGGCAATAATTTTATTTACTTTGAAGGTGAATATTGCAAGCAGATACAGAGACTGGCAATGGGTGCAGTGTATGCATCCCTTTATGCAAATATTGTGATGTGGGCACTGGAACAGAATTGGATTTTAAAATCACAGTTTGTGCAAAGTTTGTTATTGTATACAGGATACCTTGATGATATTTTTATCTTATGAAATCATACCGTATATAAATTGGATGAATTTATTAGTTATTGTAATTCTATTACTTCCTTTTTAAGGTTTATGCCCACTGTTTCAGAAGATTCTTTTAACTATAACCATTTATAAGGATGATGGTCACTTTAAATCTAACATTTTAGGGAAGCCAATTTTTTTAATTCTTATTTGCATTATCAGAGTAGTCACTCCCTGTTTCAAAAGAGATCATTGGTAAAAGGACAATTTGCCAGGATTTCTAGAATGATAACTGATGATACAGTGTTTGTGGATGAATATCACAAACTGGTTGGAATGTTCCTTGTCTGAGGTTATCCTGATTATTTTATCAACAAAATTAGGGATGAGGTTGAAACCTGAAGGTATTTTAGATTCAATCCCATTCTTAGGCAGTTTCCTGTCCAGGAAAATCTGCCCACCACCTCTGACCTAAGTAAAAGCCTTGTTCTTAGATATCATCCTTTAATTGTGAGATTTGGAGAATTATTTTTAAATATTAGGTCATTTTAATACCGATAAAAGTATACTGGATGTGGTGAGTGAAAGTCCATTAATTGTTAACAAGAAGGGTAGAAATCTAAAAAGTGTCCTTGAAAAACAAGGTCCTTAAAATCCCAAGCCCTCGAAGGTTATGAGGAAATGTGGGTGATGTACTCAATGTCCCTTTATCCTCAAAAAGGAGTTTGTTTTATTGGGGTACTTGCAATCTATGATCATTGACTGATGTTTGTAAGAGTTTTACAAAGGGTATAGTTTATATATAGCTGTGTGTGATTCTGTAGAGGATGCTATGTATGGAAGACTGAAAGGTCATTAAATAAATGAATATATGAATGCAATTATGATATATGTACAATGAATTTGAATAATGCCCTTTATAAACATAAAACAGAGTGCACAGACCTGTAAAATGTTTCAATTTGCAGTGCTTGCGAAGGTTACATTAAATCCTAGTGGTTGACCTTGGGAAACTGTACTAGAATCTAAGGAATTATTGTGGCAGTTGAAGCTTAATTCACATGATCCACCAGGCTTGAATGAGAATCTATCCATAGCTATTATTCTTAAACTTAGAGATATGCATTTATGGGTATTTGACTTTAGGGGAAGGGTACCTTGTACCAAATTAAGGTTTCATTGATATATATTCCTTTTATTTTAGGTTGATTGAATGGTATTTTTACTGGAATGTATATTTGTTGGCATTTATTTGCATATTTTTTATTGAGATGCATTTATATTTGCATTCACATTTATATTATTTATATTTGAGCTACTGTGATATATATATATATATATATATATATATATATATATATATATATATATATATATATATATATAGGTTTACTATCACATGTTCGACATTACATTGTTCGAATGTACAGATGTCCAAACCAAATGTTCGGAAATCTGAACACCAAACAGTGTAAATGCTGAACCATGCATTTTAGTGAAGTCGAATGTCGAACATGTCGACTACACTGAAATGCTCCTACCTACTCAACATTCAACAACACGTTTTTGCAGAGGGGTAAGCCCCCCTGCACCCCACACACCTTCTATTTATATATACAAACTCAGAGATCGCACTACAGTGAGGGTAAGGGTACATTTCCCCATCCCCACTATAGTGCAATCTGCACATCAGTGTTGGAGTTGACAACAGTGGCCATTCGCTCTTGTCAGCTTCGACAATTTGGTGATCACCCTACCGGTTCTGCCAAGTGGTTTTCGCACATATGTTCATTCGTCTAAAAGCTGAATGAACATGTGATTGTAAACTATATATATATATATATATATATATATATATATATATATATATATATATTCACATATGTATTAATGAATTATATTACAACATAGTAATTAGTGCACTATTCAACAATAGCTATTATTATTAATGGAGATTTATTAGAAGTATGAGTAATTAAACTTGTGTAGTAGATTATTAATTGTGTTGCTTGCTTTTAGAGTTGTTTGGTTTTGAATGTTTAATAGGGATTATGCCTATAAGATTGTTAATTTAGTACATGATGTTTACATTGAAGATATAAATGAGGAGTGGCAATTGAATTTATTTGGTTCTGATTGAAGTCCATCATAACACTAAGTGGACAAAAATGCTTAACTTTTCTAAAATAAAAAATGTTTTCATTTTATTAGTAGAAGTTCTGACATCTTCTATAGCAGTTTGAGTGGTTTAGTTTTGTTTTTAATCTGCCGCTAATTCTGCAGTGCCATTTAGTGAGAAGATTTGGAATAAGTCTTCTATATTCTGTTGACACAGCTGGTACAAACACAACTCCAAAAAGTAAATATTTTTATGTTAACAATCTATTCCTTAGCTTGGACAACTAGAACCATTCATTAATAAGCAGGTAATTCCTTATTCTCTTACAGCTTCCATACTAGTAATCCAGGTTTTCTATTAGAGTTATGGGGTACAGTTCCAAAGAAGTTATGTGGTTAAAAACAGTTTCTCATCCTCATGCAGACTAAAAGTTCCATCAGATTTTAATAAAGGTATCAAAGAAGCAAGTTGTCTATTGGGTATTTAATTACGTTTATGTCTTGTGAAAATTTGAATGGGAAAAACCTTCAATCAGCAGATACTCACAGAGAAAAGGTGTACATAACAATGATTTGTAGAACCAATCAGTCTGAGTTATTAGGACAAATATACATTTTAACAGACAAATGGATTCCTTTTGGCACATAAGCATCACATTACATGCAGTATATGAATCAGTCAGCATGTTCTGAATTAGTACACTTTTGTACAATACTCACCATGGCTTAATAGTCCATACAGTCATACATTTTAAAATATAAGTAACATTTTACATACTTTTCTTTAGTGCATACACCCAAAAGATCAACATTTGTTTTATCTTACAATATTATAGCAACTTAGCAGTGGTTACTTATAATAATTCAATAGTTTGTATGAGGGCATGCAGGGGCAGAATTTAAATCAGAGATGTGATTTTTGTACACAGACTCTAATTTAGGCATGAATGTATTGTACTGAAAGAGCTGCATACTCACTTGAGATGTATAAAAAGAGTAGACAAGTGAGTGCTTTTTTATGATGAATAGAGAAGAATAGTAGTTTGTGGACAGGTTTTTTGTAAGGGTAAGACCAATTAATTATTAAGTATTTAAATTATAGGTGGGATGAAAGTTTTCTCATATGTTTACTGGTCAGATTAAAAAGACTGCACATATTGCTGTCATCTGCATTTTGAATTGCATTTGCTGGGTGGGAGGTTTTATACATTTTCTTCATGGATATGCAGTAAGAGTAAAGGTTCTAATACTGATTCTTTCAACACACCATTACTAGTCTAGTATACACATTGTGTTCTTTGATTGAGGTAGCATGAGAACCAGCTGACTGTATTATTTATTGGTGCCCTAAGTCTATGTAACAGTAAGGAGTGAGAATCTGTATCAAATGCTTTTAAAATAGGGATATAGTTTTTCCACCCCAACTTTTTTGTGTTTCATAGATAGAGCTTATAATGGTTATTAACACTCTTTTTGAGCTGTGCCCAGGCCTTAACCAATGTTGTGTTGTGAAAAGTAATTTATTTTTAATTGATAGTTCATCAACTGCATATGAACATATTTTTCCAAGTACTTTAGATAGAAGAAACAAGATGCCAATAAGTCTGTGGTATGATAAATCAACTGATATGTAGTTTTTATGTAAAAGCTTATTGGAGGTTTGTTTCCAGAGTTTGGAGATTACAGCTTTTAAAAGAAGCTAATCATAAATATAGAGTTAGGGTACAAATATGGCATCTACAGCTATTTTGAAGTATTCTACTAGCGGGTTATCGGAGAGTGATAGTCTTGAGTTTCTCAGTGTTTCACAGGAGTTATTTTCCTTTTAGCAGTCTGTTTCTTTTTCATTCTCAATACACTTGAATATAGAACAGACCTAAATGCAACAAACCTGAAAAAACAAAATAGTCACTCTTAAAATTCTAAAATATTTTAATTTCATATAATAACTGCACATTTTCAATTGAACAACTTTCTTTACATGGTAAAAGAATATACTTTATCAACACACTTAATATAAAATAAATTGTGCTTTGATATCTCCATTTTCAGTACACATATCTTTCTAATTATCTGATTTTGACCTATGTGTGCACATAACATAACATTCTTCTAAATGATGGTCATTGGCTATAGCCCCTATTTTTAAAGATAAGTTAAAGATTTAGAATGAACATCATGCTTTACAGAATGTGTGTGCAGTATATGTTCTTTGTTTTTAGTCTGTGTTGCATATATATGTTTGTATAGCCTATATTTTTACTTTCTAGTTGTTTTACTATTATATGATGCTTTTCAACCCTGATAAATGGCAATGTAGACCAAATTCATGCTTTTGCAGTCTGTATGGTATTTAAAATACATAATATGTTGATCAGTCAAAAGCTTTAAATGTATCATCTGTTTCTTTATGAATAATATGCATAATTCACACATAGAAATTCTACTGTAATGTATTTTAACACAATATTGCATAATATATATTTATAAAATGCATAACTTGTAGTAATCCTGAGAAGACTGATAATTCAGAGCATGGAGGCAATGAACAGAATAGCTAAGGAAGAGCTATTTAAAAAAAAAAACATGATGTTTTACCTAAGAAAAGTCAGATGGAAGAAAAAGCATATTTGAGAAGTGCAATATTTGCTATTTCAATATACTAAATAGTGAATAAGACATGCTGTAGCACTGCTAACTTCACCAGTTTTACATTTAGAATGTAAAGTACTGTACATTCAAGACAATGAATGATGGATGCTAAATGTGCAAGTTATTTAAATACATATACATGTATGTTAGTTTTTCCTTTCAAAAATATCATTCTTTACTATTCAGATAATAACTTTTTTGTACATACAGATAGATCTCACAGAAAAATTTTAACTGTACACTTCATATATTACTTCATTTATAATATATCAGTAGCAGTTTCATTTGAATTACTTCAATTTTTATTTCATGTTTTTCCTTTCCACACATGCAACGACACTTATTTACTACACACTTTTATGAGTGGCACTTCAGCTAATATTTCTTTTATTGTATATAATTTCTGCATTTTCAGTTTAGAATCTGTTTGTACATTTTACTATCTTTCTAAGATGTGTCATAAAGACTTGGGGACTTGACTTCCATTACCTTTACAGAGGATGTTTGATATTTTATGGATCTTTTTATCTGGTGATTCTTTTGATATTTTATCTGGACTTTCATTTGACATGTTTAATTACATTTTCTTCATGTCCTGGACATCCATTATGAGACATGTCTTGACAAGACATCTTCTCTTCCTTGCAAGCAGTCTAGCTTTAGTAGTTTGAACAGTTAATAGCAATGTCTAATTAAAAACAGCATCAGGTTGTTTTGTATTCTAGCTTTACTGAACTCTAACCTTATCTCCTCCCTTTAACAAAGACTTACATCTAGAATTCTGATCAGATCATAATAAAAAATCTGTCTCCATCTCTCTTATAGCTGAACTTCATTTTTAAGACAGCAAAACATTTCATTCTGCGATCTGTAAGTAACTGAGCATACTGCCTAACACAATGGAGTTACTTTTTTTATATTCTAACAACTCTGAATGGAATTCTATTTAGCCTTCACTGTTAATACTGTATGACATTATTTTAAGGTTCTTGACACTTTACAATGTTTTCCACTAGATCATTACATTTCAAATAGTACTAGATACAGGATACCAGGATTCCTAATTGTCTGGCGCACCATGCCTCAGTAATTACAGCTTTCAGTGCAATACTCATATTTCTACTTGTAGTGACTGTTGTCCTCTGGAAATTTTGACTAATAATCAATATAAATCACATATGCACTCATTTAATATTGAAAAAATATGTTCTAATGCTACTTTCCCTGAAATGGAATATGGTACTATTATCCTCCTGGATAATAACTAGTGCATATGGCATAATCTTAAAATTCCTACTGTATTTATATACACATAACTCATTAAAATAACATGTCATAATGAGATTCTCAACTCTTAATGCTGCTCAAATGAGACTCATGTATTATGGCCAAAAAATATTTTATTAAATTATTTGGCATTATCAATTCATCTACCTTGAAGATAAGCTTTATATGCAACAAATATCAAGATTATAAAAATGTCATAAATAAAAATGTGGTTTATTCAGTAAATCACACAACAGGTGTTCAGTTTCTAACATTTCAGGACAGGTCTTTCAGAGAAGAAACTGAATTCATAGATTCAACGTAATTAAATAACTTGCATAATTAAAAACAAGAAATAAAACAAGGTCATTAATAAATTATTTACTTAAGATGCCTCCGGCTACAATGCATACTAAACCACAGTTACTTAAGAGTATTACATTTCAAAATCAAAAAGTTTATATAGAAGTGCATTCTTGTCAGACTCCCTATACCTAATACTAAATGTAACTTAATGTAAAACACAGGCTTTTACATAATTAGCAGATCCAGCTTATTTCTAAAAAGGTAACAAGCTAAGAGTCTTTTTGTTCTGTTATTTTTGTTTCTCATGTGGTATTACAGTAATAGTTTCAAAAATGTGGTACCCCCCATATAGTGGAGAATACATTCATATTATGTAAGATAAACTACAACTTCTGATGAAACATGTTTCTGTGTAAATTATATACCATTACATTTTTCAACAGGTATAGTCAAATGAGTGCAAACATTACAGTTACTAAATGGTTTCCCATGTGGTAAAGAATAGAATTTATTTGAATGAGAGGTATAAAATATGATTGTATATAATGAAATCTGTTATATTCTTACCTCTTCTGTAAGTAATATTCAAATACTTAGTTTATGTTAAAAAGGTATCCTGTAATAACACTGTCCAACATGTGTAACAAAATTGGCTGCACCTTCAGAAACATGTTATGTTGTGTTCCAATATAAAATAAATTTGGTTTATTTATATTTAAAATGTTTATTTTTCTCAGTAGGTATCAATGGAAAATTAGGCCAATAAATCTGAATTTGTAATCACTGAAACTAGTAAACAATTAATGTTTTACTGTATCTGAAAAATATATAGTTGTTTTTTCTTTCTTTACAACCATCTTCTGTTTTGGCTAACCTTTCATAGCCACTTTTTTATCATTTGCATTTTGTAACCACTCTTGGTGTATTTGTGCAGCTCAACTCTCAATTTTTTTTCTATCAGAGGAAACTGAAGAATTATTTGTGTATTTATTTTATTTCTTTAATTTTACAATGTTAACCAGGTAGAGTCCAGCTGGGAAAGTAATCTGTTTTCAGCGTAGACCCGGGGAGAAAAGCTCCATAACAACAGTACAAAAAAGATTACAAAAACATTTTTAAAAAGATTAACAAACAATAAACAAAAAAAGTTTAACAGTTGCCAGCAATCACAATTTACAAAAAGGGAATGTAAAACAGAAAAACATTACATTTCCTAGGCCTTACTACAGGCAGTAATTTGAAACTCATTAGATATATAACTAAAATAAACAATTGTGGTATTTTCATTTTGTAGAAGTAAGACAAAGAGAGTATAGCAGAAAAGAAACATTTAATTAATATCATGAGAAACTAGCCATGGGTATTACAGGAACATAGCCATTGTTGAGTAAAGTATTCCTTTAGTATTTGTTTGAAGCTATGACTATCTGTGTTTTTTAGGCTATTCTAGGGTAATAGGTTCCACTGTTTGGCTACTTTAAAGAAAAGAGAGACTCACCAGAGTAATTATAGGACTTAGTTAACTTACGTATAAGATTATCAGATGATCATGGGTCCTGGGGTTAGTATTTAGTTGTACTATGCTGGAAAGTGCAGGGCAGTTTTCAAGTCTGTGGATAATGCAGTGGGCAGTGGTGAGCTGATTGAGTGATAATAGATTGGGAAATTCAAGCCAGTATAGTTTTTGAATAGCAAGGCAATAATGGGCCCTGTTTGGTATATTAGCAGCAAATTTTGCTATTTTTTATAGCAGGAATCAAGTAGATGTACATCAGACACGCGCAGGTTAGAGAAAATTTGAAAACAGTAGAGAAGAGTAGATAGGAGGTGGGATCTGGCAGTGACTAGTATGGCATTTTGAGCAAGGTAAGGTTTTGCCCTATATAGTGCACCAAGTTTGATGTGAACTTTCTTAATTGTGAGTGATATGTGTTTATTGAATGTTAGGTTGTTGTCTATTGTAAAAAAATAAACAGACAAACTAGTAGAAATCCAAAAAACAGATTGCCAGCAACAAAGAGCTCACTTTATTCCAGGATAAAATTTAGCCCTTTCATGTTCAAATACCAGGGACTTTTTCAGGTTGTCTATTGTTACACCAAGTAGTTTTGTTTGGTTAACTGGTTCTATTATATTGCCATTAGTGGACTAGATGAAGAGAGGATTGCTTTGGATTTCTTGTTGGAGAGGATCATTAATTTTGTTTTGTTTGGGTTTAGGATGAGTTTAAGTTCATTCAGGTAATTTTCAATATCTAGAAATGACTTTTGCAGTTTATCTTGGAGTTCTTGGGGTGTGGGAGCAGAGCAAATAAGAGTAGCATCGTTAGCATAATGAATGATAGAAGCAGATTTAGTAGCAGTTTTAGACTATTTGCAAATATAATAACAAGGAGATGTCCAAGGATGAAACCCTGAGGAACCCCAATGGAGACTGGGAGGAGTGTGGCGAGTTTATTTATTATCCCATTTAGTTGCCTGTTGTTGAGTAGTAAGGTAGCTAAAGAACCAGTTGAGAGTTGTAGAGCTGAGGTTGAAGGAGGCTAGACTGTTGAGTAGTGGTTGGTGGGATACTGTATCAAAAGCTTTGGACATATCAAGGAATATAATAAAGACTAGCTGACCAGTGTTTTTGAGGAGGTTGATGTAGTTAATGAAACTTATGAGAGCTGTAGAGGTACTGTGTTTTGAACGGAAGCCGTGCTGTGAACTAGATAAGAGTTTATTTGTAGTGAGGTGGTCTAGGAACTGCTTATGGATACATTTCTCTAAGATTTTGGCTAGGGGTGAGAGAATGGCAATGGGACAATAATTAGAGAGATCTTTAGATGGGCCTCCCTTGTGGAGGGGGATGATATGGGATATTTTCCAGAGTATGGGGACATATTGTTCTGTGATTGATCAATTGATTAGGATAGCTATGGGATAGGCGATGGAGCTTGCAGCAGATTTAAAAGGTTTTTATAAAGTCACTAGGGCTTGGTCAGCTGCTAGATAGGTAGGCTTTAGTTTTGATAGAAGTTTATTTGATATAAGAGGTTTGTAAGGGTTTAAAAGAGAAGTAGCTGGGTTTAGAGATAGTGGAGGCAGGCACTGTAAGGGGTTGGTTAGATTTGTTCTTGTTTAAAAATGAGGTGATAGTTGGGATGACATGAGAGTTAAATTGGGATGCTAAGCATTCAGTGCTATTTGTTGTAGATGGTGCAGGGGTAGATGTTTTCCAGGGGTGAGGAGGTAGTTAATGTTTTGCCAAAATGTTTGTGGGTTATTTATGTGCTTTTGCTGTCAGGCTAGAAAATAAGATTTTTTTATCAGATAATATTTGCTTCCTATTTAGGTTTCTTAGCTGTTTGTAAGAAGTGAGGTTTTCTGAGGTTTTGGAGGTTTGATAAGCAGTCCAGGCTCTATCCCTTTGTTTAATGACAGATTTAGCATATTTGGTTATCCAAGGTAGGTTTTTGGCTTTGGAGAATATTTTTCTTGTTGCAGCAAGGTTATTAAGGATGTTGAGGAAGGTATCATTAAAATATTCTACATCTTGGTCTAAGTGGAGTGATATTAGAGATGACCAGTTGCTGTTTTGAAATAGGGAATTTAAGATAGTAGGGGAAAAATGTATTTTGTTTCGTATGTATTTGAAAATGACATTACAGGGGGAGTGAATCGGTTTCTTTAGTAGAAAGGTAGGAGAGTGATCACTAAGAGAATCAGGGAGGCACTCAGCCTGGTGGGCAAAGTTAGACTTATTGGTTAGCATCCAGTCTAGAATAGATTCTTTCTTAGTGTGTTTATTGATTCTAATGGGAAAGTTTAGAGTTTGGGTGAAATTGAATAGATTGATAAAATTGGAGGGGATTGTCAGATGAGCAGGATAGCCAGTCCAAGTTGAAAATGCCTAGCTCTATAGTTTCTTGGTTGAAAGTAGAGGATGCCCAGAATAGGAGACTTTCAATGGTAGGTATATTATTTCCTGGTGGTAGGTAGGAGGTAATAATTATGATGGTTTTATGTGGATTTACTTCAGATTGGGTGGTTAAAATTTCTGCTTCTGCTAGATCTGGGGGAGTACAAATTAATTTTTCAATTTTGAGGGAATTTTTATACATGATGGCAATGCTTCCACCATGCTTGTTCAGCCTATCTTGTCTAATAACATTATAATCACTGGTAAGTATTTCCTCGTCTTTAATGTGTGGTTTTAGCCATGTCTTGGTAATAATTACTATATCAGGAGTGTAGCTAGCTAGGACTGCATGAAGTTCACTAGTTGTTTTATGATACTTCTGAGGTTAAAATTAGTTATGAGTAAGTCTGATTTTGAATTTTTTAGGGGAGGAAGGTGGAGGGTAGTATTAGCAGGTGTTGTGGGTGTTATTGGATGGGGTGGGAGTAGCTGCGTGTGTCCTGGGTTAGGATGTATGTCATCTTGGAGTTTGATTTCTGTTCGAGAATGTAGAACAAGAGAGAGTATGAGCTTGGATATTAGTCGATGAAAGAAATCTGGATAGGAAGGAGGGTTGGGGGTATGGACAGATTTATAGTGGAAGAGTAATGTGTTAGAGTTATTGTAGAGGTTAGAACAGATGCAAAAATGGATATTTGGTTTTGTATGGTATGTAATAGTGGGTAGTGTAGGAGAGGGGTAGTGGGTTATGTTTGATGTGATGAAGGTAGGTTGAGTGGGAGGCTAGGCAGAGGGTAATGAGTAGGAGAGAGTTGCTCAAAAGAGTGGTAATAACTGACATGGTGAAATAGTAGGGAAATAGGAGAAAAGATATGGGTGGGTTGGTGTGTGCAGTTTAGTATAGAGAGAAATGTACTGATAACGTGATGTGGTAGGGGAGACAGTTGGATGAGGTAGCTGCAAGTTACTGGATAATGAGTTAGAAAGGTGTGGTTTAGTTTAACACGTTTAAGGAAAGTGGCAGTGGGTGGGAATTGGGATAGGGTAGGGGAGTGGAGTGAGCCCGAGTGGAGTGAGGACTGGGTTGAGCCAAGCCCAGAGGAAAGCACAGTCCAGAAACAATCAGTAAAAACTCTTTAACAGAAAAGGCTATGTAGTGTTAATAGTAAAAAAAATAGGGTTTGTTGTGTAGTATTATCAGGTAAGAAATGTCTGAAAGCAAGCTGATTAGTCCAGGATTTAATAGATATAAGTTTGTTTTACCTAACATAGTCTATTAAGAATGGGGGGGGTTCCTTGCTGCCAAGCTACTTTACAGCATACGGACTTGATAGAGAGTAGATAATGCCTTATTAAATAAGTATATATTAAAACGTAAAACTAAGCCAACATACTTTGCAGATCAAAAAAAGATGCTGCAAGGTAAGAAATAACAGTGCTGTACAATGATCGATTTTTGTTGCAACCGTTTATTCAGTATGCACTACTTTTAACAGTATATTGGTAGTATGGAGAGGAAAAATACATAAACTTGGCTGATAGCTGAGGAGAGAAAAAAAATAAAATAAAATGTGTTACCAATTATGGTGTTTAGCACACAAAAGACAGATGGAGGTATTATAGAGAGGGCAGTAAGAGAACCTCAAACAATATAAACACAAACTGTTGCATTAGCATTCACTCTAGCACAGTAGTATAAATGCAATGCTACACAAAATTTAGCTTTAAAATGTTGCTAAAGTTAACAATAAATATACTTAGAAAAAACATAGTTAATACAGATGTGCAAATAGAGTGAAAAATTGTTACATTCCTCTGAACATAGCAGAACACATAGCCACAACTAGACAGTAGACTATTATACCTGTTGCAGTGAGCATTATATACTAAAGCATAATTGAAATCTATGGCAAGAAAAAAATAAGAAGTCACTAAGAGGAGGTTAAACAGTAAGCAAATAGTTGCATTAACCAATGGATAAAACATGGTCTATATTAGATAACTGAACTTTCAAAAGTTCAACTGTCATATATGGTCAACACCATATGATTGAACTTTTAAAATTTTGAAAACCTAATAAAAAAAATAAACTACACAAATAACCTACCTGAACATTTTAAGCAGGGGGGCAAGCCCTCCTGCACTCTCCATATGGGGGGCTATGCCACCCACACTCCCCCCTCTTTAAATATACTTTAAATATACCAACTCCGAGATTGCACTACAGTGCAGAAAAGGGAAATCTTCCCATTCAGTGCTGTATGGAGATCTCTGTTAAAACATTCAAACTTTCAAATACTCGATGATATGGTGTTGACCATATGACAGTCAAACTTTTGAAAGTTCGATCATCTAATATAAACCTGAGAAAACACACAGCAAGATAACTTGGACAACAGTAAGACAGCTAAAACTACTGTAGTTGAACCAGACACAAAGTATACAGTGCAGCATTTACAATTAGTGAGTTTTGAAACACAGAGCAGGCATCTAGTCAACAAGTCTAAGTAGCTGTAATCATAAAAATATGACAAACAAGTAAAATAACTTACAGAGGAAGCTGAGGGAACAGAGTTAAGGAGTCAGCAGCAAGGAAGAAAACAGTTTGAAAATGGAGCCTGGAGTCCCATTAGGTAATATAACTTCCTACAGAGGTCCGATTGGTGTGATGGGGGCTGTAAGAGTTTACAGCACTCTATGTAGGCATGGCTAGAGCCAAGGCAAAGGCAAGCACAGTTCAGAAACAATCAGTAAAAACTCCTTAACAGAAAAAGGCTATGCACTGTTAATAGTAAGAAAAAGAGGTTTTGTTGTGTAGTACTATCAGGTAAGAAATGTCTTAAAAACAGGCTGATTAGTCCAGCATTTAATAGATATAAGTTTGTTGAAACTAACAGAGAGTCCATTAAGAATGGGGGTGGTCCTTACTGCCACGCTACTTTACAGCGTACTGACTTACTAGAGAGTAGATAATGTCTTAAATAAGTATATTTTAAAACATAAAATGAAACCAACGTACTTTGCAGATAAAAAGAGACACTGAAAGATAAGAGATAACAGAGCTGCATGATGAATGATTTTCGTTGCAACCGTTTATTTAGTATGCAGGACATTTAACAGCACACTGGGAATATGTAGAGGAAAACAACATAGCCTTGGCTGATAGAGAGCAAGCTGAGGGAACACAGCTAAGGAGTCAGCAGCAAGAAAGAAAATAGTTTGATTGTTTAATCTAAAACTTATTTTATCTAAAACTTAAACTATTCAAATAGTTTGATTATTTAATTATAATTATCTAGTCAAGTTCCATTTCTGTCTCCACACAGGTCTCCCTACTGTTCCAGCAAATACAAAAGTTTCAGCATATCTGCTATATGTATGTTTTTAATTGGTGTGTACTTCACAGTAAAATAGTATTTTTGTAACAACAAGAACATTATTTGTACTCTTAAGATGTACATTGTGCAGTGGATTCTTCAATTTCTACTAATGTCTTATTTATTTCCCACGAATACAACTGTAGAAATTTTCTCATCCACTTACTGTGGTTCTATTTCCAAAAAGCTTGCACTTAGTGTAAGTGACTTATTCTACTGTAAGGCCTATCTATAAAGCATGCAAGCTTACACCAGGGATCAGATTCCAAAAAACTTTACTCTTGAAGTAAATGACTTTCAGTGGTTACACTTTATTATTGTAAACAATCACACACACACTCCCACTCTATTTGGAAACTCTCGTCTTTCCTTCCAAAAATGAAGGAATGTTAAGTCTTGCTTCCAAAATCCTATTAAAAATCATCTTATTATACATTGTCAAAGCCATCCACAGCTTGTTACTCTAGTTTGTAAAAATAAAATGATGGGTTTTAATTAAGCAATGGCAGGAAGAGTTAGAAAATCTTCCACTGTGCTTTCTTGTAACTTTATAAACAATCCCACACTTGCAATAAAATATGTAAATAATGTATCACAGCTGTTGAAAAATACAATAAGATATCACAAAACAGTTATTGTGTTAGGTTGAAACTTTAATATTTTCCTCTGTCAGATTTAATTTGTAAAAATAGATAAAAGAATGAAGTTTCATACCAGTATTACATCTGAAGAATTTACTTTCTCAGTACCAATGAAATAGATGACAGTACTAAAATATATTATTTAATTTTCAGTCTTAACTATTTTCATTATTCTAACAGTACCTCTTTCAGAATTTAATTGTGTGATACTGTTTCTTAAAATGTTAAACTTAAAAACAATATGAAGACACAAATCCACTGTCAGAAAAAAACAGACTTTAATGCAGCAAAGCTTTCGGTTAGAAAACCTTTCTCAGTGCTAAAACAGTGCATACCTATTAAAATACATTTAAATAAGAGCCAAAAGGTAACATGTGACCACAGCCAACAAATCACACTATACCATCAATTAAAACGTTTTCTAAAACATCCTTAAAGGTGTACATTACAAATTTTGCTGTTGTAATTTAACAAGCACATGTTTAATACTAACTACATTGTTTATACCAGATTCTGCATAGAACCTGATAATCCACACATATTACTATCTACCATCTAAATTTTAAAACTATGATCCACACCATTATGTATAATGTGCTTAAACAGCACATTATTCTCATTATTTCTTCTTATTTCTGACTTATGCTCTGTAATACGCTCTTTTAGTTTCCTTGTGGTCTTTCCTATGTAAAATGAATCACATTTTACACTAGTAGCAAGATAGACCACTGTAAAATAAAGAAAGCATACTGTAGGTGTATTTGACAGGAATTGAGTATGTGACAGACTGCAGGTTTCAAATGTATTGAGTGTAGGAATGTGAGTTACTGCACATAGCAGGAAAGTGCTGTGGTACTAGAGTTGGTAAACATGTAGTTATATGGTACTACATCCAGTTTTCTTTTTCTGCCTAGTTTTATGTGCCTAATCATATATCTTGAACTATGGGTAAGCATCCGATTGGATGACTGTATTTTCTAGCAATTTCATTGGTTTGAGCTAACTTCCTGATGCCAGTATTATACTGTCTATATAAGCTATGGTATTTCCTTTGTTCGGGGAGTTCCCTGGTGCTTTCCAAGGGCTCCCACATATGTAGAATAAAAGATTGAAAGAGAGGAAGTTGTCTGTCTTTAATAATATTTTTACACCACGTTAACACTATTACAGGTGGCAACACAGTTAAAATTAAACCGCTTGTTGGCCTCTGGGTGGACAAATTTATCACTATTATGCTTAATAATATCTTCACAGCAACTACAACACATACATCCATATGTACCACATTTATTACCCAACCTTGGTTTCGTTGCATCCTTAAAGTCTTTATAGCCTAACCTTCTCTTTAAACTCTTAAGATTTCTATTTGAGAAATAAGGTCTATCTTGTAATATGGTATGCAGTTAAGGTGCTACCATGAGTATCGGCCAATTCTTCTGTATGATTTTCTTTATTTATTCTGTTTTTAAAAGTAGCTACATATCTATTTTTTTCATTCTTCTCATTTACTCCAGTTGTAGCTACTACCCCATTTTTAAAAATTGGTTTCATAATGTTACCTCTACATAATTTCACATATTCTGCTATTTTTAAAGCCTCCATATGACTATAGCCACTATTCACAAACTCTCCTATCATCTCATTCATTTGCTCACTAAATCATATCTCATCTGTATTCAGCCTAATAACCCTGCACATTTGTGCTTTAACTATTCCTGGAAAAATATGGGGGGCATGTACACTTTGCCTATGCACATATCTATTCAGATGCACATTTTTCTTATGTATACTTGTCTCAATTTTGTCCAATTTCTTTTCTAAATGCACATCAAGAAAAACGATTTCACTATAGGAATGGTTCATTTTGAACTCAAGGAATTCAGTGGTATTGTTTAAATAAACAACATAATCAAATAACTCATCAGCTGTGCCATTCCATGCAATAAAGCAGTCATCTACAAATCTTAAGTATAGCTCAACTTTCCCACACAAATCATTCTCATTATTAAAAACATACTTTTTCTCCCACTGATGAAGAACTATATTCGCATAGGTGTTGGCCACAGGTGTCCTCATGGCCACACCGGACAACTGCAAAAATGGCTCATTATCAAATATAAAAAATATTTCTAGTTAAAACAGTTTTTAATAAAGCACAAATATTTTGCACCCTTGCTGTCATCATTCAAATTTCATCAGTGAGAAATTCATGTATAGCCTCAACCCCAAATTCATTTGGTATTGCTGTGAATAGTGACAATATGTCCAGCATCATGAATATATAGTCAGAACTCAATTTTTTACCAATTCTTCCAGTAAACCAACTTCTCAACCTATTTAAAAAATCAGTAGTATCCTTAATTATACTCAGGCACAAACACAGATATTGACTTAATATTCTTTGTAAATAAACTGATGCTGGTTCTGTAATCCAGCCCCCCACCAGAGACTATTGGTCTCAGTGGGGGCTCTGTTAATGATTTATGTATCTTTGGTATCCCATATATCTGTGGTGTCCTTGGACAAGGAACAGTCAAAAAGTTAAACAAATCAATTGAAATTTCACCATTCAATTGCATGTCATATTTTACCATATTAACATCTGCAACAATTTTTTTAACATCTATAAAAGTTATCTTCTTGAAAGTATTTATGTCCTCTAATAGTGACTTCAAAGAATTTAAATAGTCAGCTCGGTTCAGTATTACTATGACTCCTCCTTTGTCTGCCTGTTTTATAATTATGTCATTATTACTTTCTAAATCCTTCAGGGCTTCATATTCATTATATGTTAAATTATAATACTTTCTTTTCAAATTAGAATCATACATTTGTCTGATTTCACATTTACACATATTGTTAAAAGCAGTAATTACAGGATTACTGATAGGTACAAAAGTACTACGTTTCTCACATATCAAATCATTTGTTTGGGAAGCATTCTTAAACAATATACAAATAACTAAGTCAGTTAAAGCAATTACTAGATCTTCACAGGCAATAGGAATAAATTTCAGTCCTTTCCCCAACAGGGACACATATGATTCAGTCAGTATACAGTTCGAGAAGTTTAGAATACCTTTAGTCAACTGTACTGATTCTGCACAGTCCTCTATTGCTGTACTGGACTGCTGTTTTTTCTCTTCATTCCGTTTGAGGTATGTTTTTGCTGTGAATGGCCCCTAGATCCACTCCTACTTACAACAGTCACTTTTTCAGGTAAATGTAATTGGAATCGCATTTGAGACCCTGACTGGACCATACTAAGTGGTCCCAACTGACTCGAGCATTTTTCAGTTACTAATATAGCTTCTGTTTGCTCAATCACGCTTCTTTCTGTCCCTAAGTTCAAATCCACTGACATCATCACTGGGGAGGAGCTACATGCTTACCATTGCAATGTGAGGATGCTGTAATAGGGACCGCCTTCTCCTTAATAATTCTGACATCATCATCTGTCTTAAACTCATCCAGCTGATCCATACTGAGCATTGACCGGCTTAACTTGCTTCTCTGCTTTTGGCCATGAGAAGATATGACCTTGCTTTAAGTCATTAACATCCCTCATGAGTTTACGCCTCTTGACAGTTTCCAGGCGGTCATCAAGTAGATACACATGATCATTGTCCATGAGGGCCGAGGAGAAAAGCAGTACATACATAACACATATATGAACATTAATGCAAAAAAGGAAGATAATTGAGTTTAAAAAATAATATAAATATATACATCACATCTTGGGAAAAAAAAAAACAACAGCAGCATATAAAAAAAAACATAGGTCAGTAAGTAGGTTTAACCTGTCAAGCATTTTCTGATATATCTCCATCATGCTAGAAAAACAGTTCATATGCACAAGCTCATCTTTTATAATCTCTTCTTTCTGGTTATTTTCAGTGTCAGTAAAGAATTTGTTCATTAGGGACATATAATCTAGACTTCATTTCAGACTGAGCTGTTGCCAACGCTTTAACAGCTTGGGGTAAGTATTTGCATAAGAAGATATCTTTAAAATACGAAGATCATGTGGTACTATCCCCAGGTCTAGATATGCTTGAAAACTCAGACGTTGCCATTGGAAACGTTTATATGTCCCAACTTTTCTTTCCAATACTAACATTAACCCTATAACAATCCTAGACCACTTCGATCCTCTAACAAACTACTCATTCAGACTAGCAAAATTAAAAACACAACCGGTGAATCTCTCTTTGCAAACTCTGTAAGTAGACCCTGGAACTCTCTTCCAGCTGATATTACCTTACTTTCTACCTTAGGTCAATTTAAAACTAGACTCAAACAACATTTGGTACTTAACTGGCTATGTCAATGTATTAAGCCTGGCTAACTTTCTCTAGAATGTGTAAAAATCTGTTAACCAGCTTACTGTGTATTTTAATTTTAATCCCGACTTACGCTCGGGATTAACTCTAACCTGTGGAACTTGTTTAACTTGCTTACTTATGTAATCATTGTAAATAGTCTGTTTGTAATATGTAATGCTGGTATTATATAATGCTGTATCTGCTTACCCTTGGAGCTGTTCTCCCTGGGCCTCCGCTGAAAATGGACATGCATCCAGTCAGACTATCCCGGTCAACAAATGTAAAATAAATAAATAAATTAACTTTTCAAAAACAACATAGGTTCATAGATTAGTACTAGGCTAACTGCCCTTGAGAGCCATTTTTAAGCCTAGCCAATTATCCCTTGTGAGACTCAAACCCTGCACCTTGTGTTGGTAAGACAAACACTTTAACCAATAGGCCACCCTCCCAACCCTACATCACTATGAGGTGCCTCCTCTAACAATGGAGGAGATGATGTCAATTGCATTAATGTATTAATTTCCACAGTCAATACATTTTTAACAGAACAATGCAATTCACTTATACTTTCCATTTTAAGGGCTGTGTTAGGCTCTTTATAACGCTGACATTCAATGTATCAGTCCAAAAGTCCACAATTAGAGCCAACTAACTGGTACACTGAAAACTGGAACAAAAAGCTGCTATATGAAGACATAAATCCACCGTCAGAAAAAACAGACTTTAATGCAGCAAAGCTTTCATTTAGACAACCTTTGTCAATGCTAAAACAGTACATAGCATATTAAAATACATTTAAATAAGAGCCAATAGGTAACATGTGACCACAGCCAACAAATCACACTATACCATCAATTAAAACTTTTTCTAAAACATCCTTAAAGGTGTATATTACAAATGTTGCTATTGTATTTTAACAAACACAGGTTTAATACTAACTACATTGTTTATACCAGGTTCTGAAGCTGCATGGAACCTGATAATTGACTCATATTCTTTATTCTTGAGATAGTTATTCAAATTACTACCTCTAGGTCCCTTATGTACACTATCTATCACTCTAAATTTAAAACTATGATCCACACCATTATGTATAATGTGCTTAAACAGTGCATTATTCTCATTATTTCTTATTATTTCTGACTTATGCTCTGTAATATGCTCTTTTAGTTTCCTTGTGGTCTTTCCTATGTAAAATGGATCACATTTTACACAGGTAGTGCGATAGAGCACATTAACACTATTAAAGGTGGCAAAAAGGTTAAAATTAAACTGCTTGTTGGACACTGGGTGGACACATTTATCACTATTATGCTTAATAATATCTTCACAGCAACTACAACACATACACCCATATGTACCAGGTTTATTACCCAACCTTGGTTTTGTTGCATCCTTAAAGTCTTTATAGCATAACCTTCTCTTTAAACTCTTAAGATTTTTATATGAGAAAAAGGGTCTATCTTCTAATGTGGTATGCAGTTCAGGTGCTGCAATGAGTATAGGCCAGTTTTTCTGTATGATTTTCTTTATTTGTTCTATTTTTAAACTATAAGTAGTTTGTCCACCTAGTGTCCAACAAACAGTTTAATTTTAACTGTGTTGCCAACTGTAATAGTATTAATGTGGTCTATCTTGCTACATGTGTAAAATGTGATTCATTTTACATAGGAAAGACCACAAGGAAACTAAAAGATTGTATTACAGAGCATAAGTCAGAAATAATAAGAAATAATGAGAATACTGTGCTGTTTAAGCACATTATGCACAATGGTGTGGATCGTAGTTTTAAATTTAGAATGATAGATAGTATACAGAAGGGTCCTAGAGGTGGTGATCTGAATAACTATCTAGAGAATAAAGAATATGTGTGGATTATCAGGTTCCATGCAGATTCAGAACCTGGTATAAATAATGTAGTTAGTATTAAACATGTGCTTGTTAAAATACAACAGCAAAATTTGCAATGTACACCTTTAAGGATGTTTTAGAAAAAGTTTTAATTGATGGTATAGTGTGATTTGTTGGCTGTGGTCACATGTTACCTTTTGGCTCTTATTTAAATGTATTTTAATATGGTATGTACTGTTTTAGCATTGAGAAAGGTTGTCTAACCAAAAGCTTTGCTGCATTAAAGTCTTTTTTTCTGACGGTGGATTTGTGTCTTCATATAGGGGCTTTTTGTTCCAGTTTTCAGTGTACTATTTAGTTGGCTCTAAGTGTAACTTAAAAACAACCCCAGAGAAACTCTGTCACTAAGCAGGCCTTCTACAGTTATCCAGATCTGTGGAAGAAAGGGGATATAGTTCAGACTGTGCCCCAGGCAAATAGCATTCAGTTAGGGGCAGCTGCACATGAAGAGTGAGATATGGTGGGAGAGGAGTGAAACAGTAGGGTCTGCTATCCTCTTAGGTGTGAGATTGTAGGAAGCATGTGTCCATGCACAAATTCAGAGGTAGAAATCCTGGTGGGGATCGATCCTTGCAATGAGGATGCAACTTCTAAGGAGGCCTGGCCTTTCTTTACATCACACATGGAGGCATAGATAGTAATCAAAGAGTCCATTGTATGCCAGCGCCTTGAGAATGTTCTAAATGATGATCCCAATTCCATTTTGCCAGATCCTCATCCTCCCAAGGGAAGACTCACAGTGTCTGCAATGCTATGTTTTTTTCCTTTCATGTCAGAGAAGGATCTACCAGCAGCTAACATACCATCACCTCCATGACAAGGAGGTGTACTACTTTAACCCTGTGGAAAGAGACATCAGAGGGGAGTTATGAGGTCTGGAGCTCTCACATTAAATCGGGAAGGATGCATGAAATGCCTGTCTCAATGAACATGACGACTTGTGTAGCACTAATCATCTTTGCTACAGGGACATTACAGCATCTGATAGGGGACACATTAGGAGTTTACCTGGTACTGGTCTCATTAATCCTACAAGAGTTCCTTGTTGTGATTTCCAAGCATGTGGATGAATATAGAGTTTCTGTGGAAAACAGAAAGGAGAACCCACTGTTGTGCAGGCACACTATGATGTAGCCCATTTCCCTGAGGTCCTGGATGCCACAGACTACACCTGCATTGCTAATAAGGTTCCACTTCTCCATATGGTATAAATGAAAGAGCTTTCATTCCATCATCTTCAGTTGGTGTGCAATGCACAGGGTATTGGGTACAATGTGCCTGTGTACCATCCATGCATTTAAATGATTACCACATCTTGCACATGTGCAACCTATACTAGCATTACATTCAGAGTGATTTTCCCCAGGGTCTTCAAGTTGACAGATGCAGACACTGCCAGCCACAGAGTCCTCATGATCCTGTTCTCATGGACATCATCAGCAACATGCCACTCATGATGGTATCCACTGTTATGTGTTTCAGGAGATGGAGGATATGCCTTGGAACATGGGTGATGGTCCCAACACTGCACTGGTGCAGACACTGAGCACTGTTGAACATGTTTTTTGATTTCTGAATGCTCATTTCCACTATATGGATTTATTTAGTGCAGCATTGTAGTATGCACTAGAGACTTGCACTGAGCTAGTCATTGCTTGCACCATGTAACACAGTACATCACTAAAAAAGTAGTTTCACAACAGGAAAAAAAACATAGCATTGCCAGACTGCCCTTTGGAAACAATAGAGGTGATCTTGGGTAAGGAGTAGTCAGAACTGACTATAGCTGTCCCCCACATGAGGCAGAGGCTGGTGTATTATGTAGTGGGATTGACAAAGAGGCAGCATCTGGTCCACAATATGGGACATGCCATTGGCAACACAGAATAAAACTAATGCATGCATTACTATTATCCTGTCTATGCATTACTGTGCTTTGAATGACCATACTGTGTATAAGACGTTACCTTACTCACATAACTATTTTCAAAATATGATAGGATATCTACTAGGATAAAACAGAAATGAACAGCATCAAATATTTTTGTATACTGATATGAATCATTCTAACTCAATAAATGATTTGCCTATAGTCAGATGGTCAGAGCAAAATATTTCTGTACTATATTTTATATTTATATATTTGTAAGAAATTAATAAGGAGATGGTATAGGAAAACACAACTTTGCTAATCAGTGAATGAAAGATATTATTAGGAAATAGATGTAAGTGTAATACATTTTGTTCAAAATGTAAAAAGAAAAACAGGGAAATAAGTAAATGTAAGGAACATTGCTCTACATCTACTCTGTGTGTTTTGACATACAGTTAATGAACATTTTGAAAAAATAATAAAGCCGTTTTGGTAAATTTTTTAAGTAACAAGACTATATGGAAAGTACTGAGTAACTATATATTTTGTATCTAGAAAAGGACCAAGTAAGCAGACAAAATAGTGCATAGCACATATAAAGAAGGGGAACATAACGGAAAAGATGTTATATATGTGGGATTTGGCTTATGTCAATATTTAAGAAAAATAAGGGTCTGTATATTAAATGCTTTTAGATATGAGATACAACATTTTGAACCTATAGGTCAGAAAGGGTTATTTATATTATTTGGTGTGGATCTGAAAAAAAACTATATAGGTGAAACAAAGAGAATGGTTAAAAAAAGAACTCACGAGCATTTCAGGGATATAACCAGGGGGTAAGATGTCTGGCTAAGCACTTTATGTTAGGACAACACAGTTTAGAAGACCTTGGGTCTTCTAATTTATTGCAGCAAACACAATAAGACAGGGAAGAAGTAAAACAGTGGTTACATAGGAAGGCAGGTTTTTGGTATTAAAATATAGGGCTTTTCAACCAGTCGGATTCAATACAGAAATAAACTGGAGGTTATTTTTGCAAATATAAATAATTTAGGACATTGTGTCATTAAGAAATTGAATGATTGTCAATGAGATAATATTTAAATGGAGTGATTATCTTAAGAGTTCTGTTTCTGCTCGAAAAGCTGGTAAAGCAGAGGCACCAGGGATTTTATACAGTGGAATAACAGTTAAGTTTTAACTTCTAATAGTATATATATATATATATATATATATATATATATATATATATATATACAGCTGTTCATTTTATTGCAAGGATTGTCTGTAGTTCAGCAGTATAAAGTGCCCTGTGTATTTTTTAACCCAAACAATTCAATATCAATTACTTCATTTCAATACAAATTAAGTTACCATCCATTTAAAATAAGTGATGGACAATTCCCTAAACATAATCACCTTCAACCATAGGTTCATGTATAGCAGTTTTGCTAAAAATTATTAAAAGATTATTTGACCTAAAACTGAATGTTTATTCAGAGAGTGCTGCAAAGAAACATGTTTTACTTTCTCTGAATTGCTAAAATGTTGATGTTAATACTAATAATTTGGGATTGGTATGGGAAAAATTTGCTGGAATATTTTCTCTGAGGGAACAGTTTCTCAGATATTTTCTGAATACTCTTGAAAAGTCAAATTTATCTGATTGTTGTGTCTTTGAATCATAAATAGTAATGTGAATTCCATTCCAAACATTGAACAGCTTGCTAACTGTTTGTTCATCCTTGCATGGATATTGTATGGGTCATTGGACTTTGCCAATATGGTCTACATATGTTTTGAAGATTTGGAGAAGTATATGACCATGTACCACAGAATGTCTACAGCATAAATAATTCCAGTGCAACTACTTTGTGCTATTCTGATCCTGCATTTGTGGAACAAGAGTTCTGGCCACATTCTTGCACAGGTGTCTTCCAGAAGTGGGTCGTGGCTCACCACCTATTCATGGTTCATTCATGACCTCCCCATTTTCCACCTCTGATTCTTTAGTTGTATGTTCTCATGTGATGTGAAATGTTTTAACACTTTGCTTTTTTTTTTTGGTTATAAGCAAACTTAATGGAGTGACTCCAAAAAACAAAACAATCTCTCTCTCTCTTCCCCTTCCCTCTGTTTCACCCCCACCCCCATCCTTCCAAAACATTGAGTGTGATGAAAGGAGATACTGCTAGCACAGCTAGCTAGAATTTTGTAAATAATTATATGTCATTGGTGAATATCGAAATGATTTATATAAGATGCTTGTGTTACAGACTTATTAGAACTTGTATGTCGTGTATATCAAACTGCTTGTACAGAAGTGTGTGTTAAAAAGGTATTTGCAAAGTGCTGTTTGAAATGTAACTATAGTGTTCCCTATTGGAAGGAACAGAAATGTAAGTGCACTATTGTAACTGTTTAAATGTATATAGTTTCACAGTGGAAACTGGAATACAGGAAGTTAACTTCAGTCCAGGTAACTTTAGAAAAATAACTGAAATTAAATTACTTTATAGCTAGGCCATGTAAGATGGTATCTTTCAGTTTTTAGTGCAACAAGAGACACAATGTCTGTACTAGGAAACATTCTGTATTGTCTTTAGGATGAACTAATTACTAGTCTTGAAAACATGAAGGAATTCAATTGTTTTATGACTTCCAGCATATGCCAGAGATCTGAACAGAAGCTGTTGTCTGTATGTTTTTACAGGTAGATGCTAAATACTGCCAGCTTCAGCAATGTGGGGTTTCGCCTGGGAACTAGAAGTCTGATGACAAGAAATTATGTCATTCTGCAAGTTATCCCAGCAATAACATTTTAGATATTAATTTGAGAAGTCTCTTAGTGAGACAGAATATTCCTTATTCTGTCTTGGACCTGACAACAACTAGAAGATCCATTCACTACATCTGCCTTGCTCTATTAGTAAGTTATTGGGTTATAGTAATTCTCTTAGATATAGTCAGGAATATGGTGAAGCTTAGTTTAGATATTTTTATTTGTTTATTTGAGACTGTTCTTCAATGTTGTTTTAAATATTTCATGTGGTTTTGAACTCTGATGTTACTGTGAATATATATTTAGTATTGTCTTGTTATTTTATTATTTATTATTAAATATATTTAAATATATTTAAACTTTTCATTGTGGCTGATCTTCATAGAGCTATTTAAGTTTTGAGAGCACTTGCATATTTATTTGGTGACACTGTGTGGACCACTCCTAATAGCCTTTCTCTTGGTCAAACTATAATTTGTATTAATATTAATATTACACAGTAAAATTGGTCACCCTTTGATAAGAGTCTTAAAGTAGCTGTCTTGGAGTGACTGGTGGCAGTGGAAACTACCTTGGGCAGAACAAGCATAGCTAGTAAACCTGTGCCAGCCTTTCCCAGGTGTGTGTGTGTGTATGTGTGTCTGTAAATCAAACCTCAAAGAGTGTGTGTGTCAGCTACTTGGGCAGGGACACAAAGCACTGGTTGGACAGAGAGGGTGCTGGAGGTCTCGGCTTGGTCATTCAGCTGAGATCTCAACTCTATAGCTGTGCCAGTGGGGAGTCTCACTGGGGATCTATAGAAATAGTGAGAAACCAGCCCCAGACTGACTGTGGTCTCCATGCACTCTTAAGGGAAATTGCACTTGAGGCAGAGAGCTGCATCTGGAAATACTGTGTGTGTAACTGACATCCTCACACTGAATGTCCCCCACTGTTGCCAGTGGTGAAGATTGAGGCTCCTTGATTACTGGTCCAGTGGTGGGTCATCACATTTGTTTGGCAGTGGTGGGATCATCACGCCAAATATTAGGATTCGGTGGTGTGGATATTGAACTCCTGTAGCCTGTAAACAGTGGTCACAAAAGAAGGTGTTTGTACTTTCAAGCAGCCACAGAGTGAACATTCAGATTTTCAAATCACAATAGTTTTATTCATTTTTTGTTAGCTTAGTTAGTCAGGGAGAGCAGGCAAGGATGTCAGCAGATGATTATGGCAAGCTGACAAGAAGCCAGTTGGCTGAGATGTGCCAAGCCAAATGACTTTTGCATGCCAACCTAACTAAAACAGAAATGATTGCAGCCTTAACCACAGCTGCATCACAGACCAGCAACCAGGAGGACAACTGGACTGGCCTTGGAGATCTACAGCTCTCAGAAAATGGACAGTTCGACTTTGCCTCAGAGGACTTAAAATCCATCTGGAGTTAAAGAGACTTGAACTGGAGGCCAAACCTTTGGAAATAGAATCAGCAGAAAGACTGCAACATTTGGAGGTCAAAGCAGAATCAGCAGAGAGACTGGGGAGTTTGGAAGCCAAAGAAAATGAGAGGCAGAGGCAACAGGAAAAGGAACTGTTGTCTCTTTGCCAGAGTTATGGACATAATGGGGAAAGGACTAACCGAATCCCAGAAGCAATAAAGGTCAGTGTGTTTCTTCCACAATCTACAGAGGATGATAATTTTGATAGTTTTATTCATATGTTTGAAAGGGTACGTAAACAGATTAATGTTGATCAATGGCTCTGGATATGGTTCCTAACCCCACCTTACTCCATGGTAAATCTGTAACTGCTTTTGTCTGATACTGATTGCTTAAATTATAATACAGTAAAGGAATGTTTACTAGAGTGTTTTAAGTTAAAACCTGAAGCTTATAGAAAAAAAGTTTCATGAGCATAGACACAAGGCAGATGAAAGTGTGTGTGATTATATTGCTGAGTTAAGCAATTATTTTCGTAGGTGGGTGAGTGGGTGTTAGGCCACCATTTTTGAAAAGCTGTCAGACCTGTTGGTGAGACCTGTTGGTGAGGGAACAAGCTCTTAGCACTTTGACTGAGGACACGAGAATCTGGTTGGCAGATAAGGAATGCAATATCACAGATGAGTTGGGGAAAAAAGGAGACCTATACCTAGCAAGCAGGCCTTCACTTCACAAGAAAGGGATACCTAGTGCTCGGTCTAAGGAACCCCATGGTGGGCAGCCTAAACCACCACAACAGAGTACACCTGTAACAGGAAAGCCACTAGTTCAGGTATATGGCCAGGATCAAAGGTTACATTTTTAAATGTAACCAGTGAGGCCATGTAGCATATAGATGTCCATGGAAGCAAGATGGGGAACAAAGGTGGGAGAGCCAGCAAGTGGGAATGACAGAATGACAGTGGTAAGTTGTTTGCATACAACAAAGGTATCAAACTACCACAAGAGGTTATTTCCTATCTTAGTACATGGGAAATAGGCCACTGCTAAGAGAGACACAGCCTCTGACCTAACCACTGTGAAGCCTGCAAAAGTTAAAGAGGAGCACTACTTGCTTAGGCAGTCTACTCCAATCAGAGCTTTAGGAAGGACCCCATTCCAAATACCTTCAGCTAGGGCTCACCTTGACTGGGAGGGTGGAATAGGAAGCAAGCAAGTAGGTATGTTTGAGTATATCCAAAATAAAAAAAAGGTGAATACTCCACGACAATCGAAGTAAGCCAGGAGGATTGTCAACTCATATGACTATAAATCCAAAAATGTATATGAAAAGAACTTCTTTATTGAAAAAAGTAAGTGCTTTCGCGTCTCTCTGGACGCTTCATCAGACTTAAAATAAAAACCAACATTCAAAATCACTTAAATACCACACTACTTACATAGTAAACCAATGAAACATCTCATATCAGACACCTGATAAAATAAGGCTATATCCTTAAAGGTATATAGCTTGTATGCAGTTGGAAACACATAGTCATAGAGACCTTCAGATATTTCACTCTTGAATGAATAACAATTATTATAAAAAATGGAAATAAAAATAATACATCTAAAACTAAAAAGTGCATATGAATATATATAAAACATACATATAAATAAAAACATATGCATTCAAAAGTGTGTACATTAAAACTCCATGATACCTATACCATCAAGATATCACAAGTAATGTAATGTCTCAGAGGTTTATCTAAAAGAAATGGCTTCAGTGTAAACCTATCATTCAGGCCATGCCCTTTATCTGCAGATAGCCTAATCATCCATCTAGCTTCCTCCTTTTCAGTATAGTTACTAATGTTCCCTAATCTTTCTGTGGCATATATAAATTCTAAAACCATGAACCCAAAAGTATGTGTCATTCTGTAAAACATGATTAGCTAGAGAGATGCATTCATTCTCTCTGTTGATGGCATATAAATGTTCCCTGATCCGTTCTCTTAGTGTCCTATTCATTTTACCAACATAGAAACATTTACATTTATTACAGAGCCAGATAAACCACATTTCTTGATTTGCAATCAGCATAATGGTCAAACTCATACTTGATACCTGTATCTGGATGTACAAAACCATTGGTATTCATAATAAAACTACATTGATTGCAACTACGACATGCATAAGTTCCCTTCCTGGAGGAGGTTAACCTATTAGTTCTTCTCTTCTCATAGTAAAGCAATCTTTTTAATGATTTGGTGTTTCTATAGCTGAAACTAGGATTGGACCCTACCAATCTTTTTATATTGTCATCCAGTTGTAGTATCCCCCAATGTTTCTTGATGTGCTCTACTACAGAACTATTGCTGTTCGTATAGGGAATGGCTATTCTTTTCTTTCCTTGTCTATTTTTTCTACATTCTGTCCCTGTTTCATTATTTCTCTTAATATATGGTAGCCTGATTGATCACGCTCTACTTCTTGTAACACTTTAAGATCTTTGCTGTGAATTCCTCTGTCTATAAATTCTTGTTCCATCCTTTCAATTGTATCAAAGTACACAGAGTCATTACTTGTTAAGTGGGAGTAACGCATAGCTTGATTCTTAACTATATCCCTGTGGATGTGTGGGGGGTGCATACTATCCCTGTGTAGAATGGCATTGCTCCTGCATGGTTTTCTATAAATCTCTGTGGTGATCATCCCCTTCTCTTTCAACAACAGAACATCCAAGAATTCTAGTTTATATTGAGACTTCTCACTAGTTAATGTCAAGAAAGTCGTCGTACCATTAATATATGTAATGAATTCTTCCAAGGCTTCTAGCTCACCCCCCATACCAAAAAAACATCATCTACAAACCTCTTGTAGTATTTAATGTATTTAGAGTATATCGTGTGTTCCAAAATATATGTAGACTCCCAATATGCCAATACCAAGTTGGCATAAGAATTGGCACATGGTGTGCCCATCGCTACTCCTGTTGTTTGTAGGTAATAGTTCCCATTGAAAGTGAACACATTGTTTGTTAGAACTAAGTCTAATAACATGGTGATCTTCATAATTTGACTGCTGGTCATCCCTTTTTGTATTAAGTATAGTCTTAGAAAATCTATACCTACATCATTCATATAGGTTTTCTAAGACTATACTTAATACTGGTCTGGTGGACCCTTGCCATAAACAAGCTATACAATAGAAGGAGGAAACTAGTACAGAAAAGAGTAAAATCCCAAGAAGGGAAGACATCCCTGATGAGTATTAGCAAGAAACTACGATCCCTCATAAAATCATCCAAGGCTAGCTTCAAAAGAAAAATTGCCAAGGACTCCAAAGATAACCATAAGGCATTCTTTACCTATGTCAAGAATCTAAGTGGCAATTCTCAGATCTGCTTGGAGTTAGTGCAGAATGGCACAAAATACACTGAACCAACTGATATTGCTAACATCCTGGCAGAAAGATTCAGTGCAAACTCCACCCCCCTCTCACCCCCAAAAGGGCCCATAACCATACCAGAAGAATGTAGTGCCCCTGAAATCACAGACACTCAGGTTAAAACAGCTCGCTCCAAAGTAAAAAACACAGCATCAATGGGACCGGATGGTGTTCCAGGCTGCGTCCTACATGAGCTCAAAGATGAACTAACCCCTCACCTAAACACACTGTTCAAACTCAGCCTCTCCACAGGGGGTCTACATTAGATCAGTGAATGCTTAAAAAAGTGAACGCTGATTGAGCGAACTTATGTAAGTTAAAGCTTACAATCTCGAACTGTCAGAACAGCAATTTTTTTCCTAGGGAAAAAAATTGCTGATCCAAAACAATTACACACAACACAAGCATACCAAACAAACAGCAATCCACACACATACACCTACAATATGACACCTAACCCTACACTAAACTATACACACACCACTAGCTATCCACTTACCTTAACCCAAACCCTAACCCTAAAGTCCATCACTATCGCACGCTCACCTCACCCGCTCCCTAACCCTAACTCACCTAACCCGCACTAACCCTCACGTCCACACAATCGCACACATACTTAACCCGTGCCCTAACCCTAACTCACCTAACCTGCCCTAACACTCACATTCACACAATCGCACACTTACCTGCACGCGACCCATAACTTTCCACCACAGCACTGAAAATACCAAAGCAACAGAAACGGACAACCAAATTCTTTCCCTAGGAAAAAATTCGGGTTTCTGTTGCTTCAATCTTTTAAGCTTTCACTTACATAAGTTCGATCAATCAGCGTTTGCTTTTTTAAGTGTTCGGTGATCTAATATAGACCCTCCACAGGCTACATGTCCTTAGAGTGGCACACAGCAATGGTTATTCTGCTCCACAAAGGTGGAGCCGCAACAGACTCCGGGAACTATCACCCTATAAGCCTGACTAGCTTGGTCTGCAAGGCTATAGAGTGCATCATCATGGATCTCATTAACAAAGACATTGGGAACCTCCAAACACTGAACCCTACCCAGTTCGGCTTTGTTAAGGGCAGATCATGCCTCCTAAACCTGGTGGACTTCTTTGAGACAGTTACCAAGGCTATAGACGAGGGAAAGGTGGTCCACACAGCCTACCTAAACCTCCCAAAGGCTTTTGACACCATTCCCCATTCTGGTATTATAAACAAGCTCACCAGCCTAAACATAAACCCCTATGTCATGAGATGGGTTGCCAACTGGCTCACGACAGAACCGACATGGTAAGAGATGCAGGAGCTAGGTCTGACTCTAAACTGGT
Source organism: Protopterus annectens (assembly GCF_019279795.1). Lineage (NCBI taxonomy): Eukaryota > Metazoa > Chordata > Ceratodontiformes > Protopteridae > Protopterus > Protopterus annectens. The sequence goes on along the minus strand of NC_056739.1, from coordinate 379,542,788 downwards.
TACAAGTGGCATTTCCCCAGGGCTCAGTCCTAGGACCCCTCCTGTTTGGCATATACTTCTCAGAGGTACAGGCAAGCACAGGAGGACTATGGCTGACCAAGCTCACAGACGACTGCATACTTGGGGCTATAATTGACTTTCCGGCTGACACAGACATCCTCCAAAAGGGTCTCACTGAGACCGATACCTGGTGTCAAAACCATGGCCTCAAGCTAAATGCCAAAAAGTGCATAGTCATCCCTTCTGGAAAAAACAAAGTACCCACAAACTACCACATAGGTGGTAGCCCCCTAAATACGGAAGACGTAATAAGGGATCTGGGGACCCAAGTAGATAGTAATCTCTCCTTTGATAATCACATTGCCAAAGTGGTTAGAAAATCCTTCTATGTGGCCCACCTAATCACAAAAGGGTTTGCATCTAGATCAAAAGAGGTCATTGTGCCCCTCTACGCATCACCCATCAGACCCATCATAGAGTACAATGCCCCATTTGGGATGTACCTTACAAGACATCTGCAAGAGCTGGAAAGACCACAGATTTACCTCACCAAGAGGATCACTGGCCTCAAACAGATGCCCTATGCAGCTCGACTGAAGAAACTCCAGCTGTACTCGATTGCATACCACCAACTCAGAGGTGATCTCTGCCTGATATACAAGGCCATGTCCAACCCAGAATTGATGGACATGCTCCACCTAAAGAAAACCATATCCCCTCGAGCCACATGCTCTAGGGATCTAAACCTCACTACAACAATAAATAGGATGTGCTGGAGGGATAGATTCCTGACCCAGAGACTTTCCATGCTCTGGAACAAGACTCCAATCTACATTAGGCAGAGCTCCTCGCTAACACTCTTCAAGAGAAACCTTGACGAGTGGATGAGAAACAGAAAGTTTACCCTGGGGTTCACTTTAATGGCTCTGCCAACACATTCCAGCTAGGCTTATAAATGCCTTCGGGCTGATAGCCCAGTACCTACCTATGAGCCTATGAACCTATTCTCAATAATATGTTCCTTATCAGATAATTTCCAATATATGATTTTGGCTCAGACTAATGAATAATGTAACTTGCAAGTTCAAAGTCTTATGCTTTAATTCTGTAACATATTCCTTATGAAATTGTAGTAGTTTGTTCACCACTGGGACCATTGTAGGGTATTCTAATAGATGCACTGTAACTAGGAATATAGTTGTTGAAATCACATTGATTTTACCTTGTTATTATGATTCACATCACCCGTGCCGGATGAATTTGTATCCCTTAAGTTGTGTCCTACATATAATCCCAAAGTACCTGGGTTATTCTCTGTCCTAAACATGTCCTGCTTATCTACCTCCTTTTCCTTCTCTTATCCTGACCACCACTGTCTTTTTTTTGGTTGCATATATGCCATGATAGAATTTCAACCTTTGAAAAACTGCAATTATTCCCCCTACTTTAACATTGACTGTACTCCTTTTATTTCTTTCAGTTGTGGTAATGGTTTCCACACCTATACTGCCAGTTTTTCTATGACTAGCCTGAAGAAGCCCTGGGGAAAGAGATCAGCCCTTTCAGGTTCCCCCTATTTACTTTTAATGACTTGGATACTCTTACCATAGCCTCTCTCTTCAGTTCATTGTAATTTACCTTTATCTGCACTATGAAATATTTCTCATTTATCCCTTTTCTAGCATCTCCTTGAGGAATTCCTGTCTGACTGTGTTGAAGGATTCCTGTAGTAGAAAAAAAAAAGATCATTGTTGCCTGTGCCCTTCCCCACCCCCACCCTTCTCTCTATATAAAACCCATTATGGTCCACCAGTTAATTCCTGCTCTTCTTCCTTTCACACACGCTTTCTACCTCTCCAGAATTATTCTCAGCAGACAGAATCTGTTCAGACTTTTTTCTAGCACTTCTGCCATCACTTTGATGTCTGTGTTTATTATTTAAAGGCATTGTTGTGTAATTTCTTGATTCCATTCTATCCTCTCTCTTTTAGGATCACTAATCCAGCTCTTTTCATTGTGTATGTTATTTTCCCTGTTTGTTTTTTCTTTCATACTGCTTCTTAAAAAATTGTCCAAGTTACCTTTCAGCACCACTTGTAGAACTCTAGTAGATATTTATCTAGGGCCCCTACCTTACTGTATTTCACTGCTATCACTGCCTCATAGATATCCTCCTTCATGATTTTTGTATTTACTTTCCCCTACTGCTTTACTTCTAGCTGCTATCTCTCTCCCCTGTTTAGAACCTTCCAGTGGACTTCCTTTTCTTGGTATATGTGTTGGTAATATTCCCTAAAGGCTTCCCTAATCCTATTATCCTCCTCTATGATTTCTCATTTTTTCCCATAATGCTCGATACCTCTACTTCACCTTTTCCTTCTTCATATCTCCTTGCTAGATGTTTCCACTGTTTCTCCTCAGTTATCTGTCAGTTGTCCTTTTAGTACCATTTATCTGCTTCCATTGCAGTTGTCACCTCTCCTTTTGGTTGTTTTTATTACTACTTCCTCTGTTCTTAGTGCTGCTCTAACTATACCATTTTTCTATAATCCTCTTTGTATCCTGCTCTCTTCTCACTTCAGAGTTAGGTTCATAGGATCATAGGAGGTTAACTAGGCTAATTGCCCAGGGGCCCTTACAAGCCTAGCCAAGAGTTTATCCTCAAAAAAGAAATCTTAGTCAGTACCTGTCACCCCTGTCAATGAGGGACACAGGTGGAACCCTTGGGGCAAATTTGTGGCTTCCCATCCACAAATCATGGTTGCGCTTGAAGAGGGTTAGTGAGGTACTCTGTTTGACATGTATGGGAAGTCTGTTCCAGAGATGGGGCAGCTACTGGGAGACAAACCTGTCTCTCCAGCAGGTTTTGTTGATGTCGCACATTAGATTTAAGCCTTTTGAGTGGGTAATGTGCGAGGAGTTAGACTTATGGATATGGAGCATCTCTAGTAGGGCAAGGCTCAATATTACCTTGTAGATGAGACACAGATCTCCTCTGAGCAATCTGTGTGATACTGAGCAGAGTGATAGTGATTTCAGCCTGTCCACATAGGACAGGTGTTGGAGGTCATGGATTCTCTTTGTGAGGTATTTCTGTGGCCTTTCCAGTTGGTACAGGTGTTTGGAGAAGTACATACCAAACGGAGCAGTATACTAAATTATTGGCTTAATGAGGGAAGAGTACAGAGAGGAAATAACCTTCTTTATTTCTGGATGCAATCCTTTTACTTATGAGATGATCTAAGTAAAAGGCTTTTCTGACCACTGCCACTACATAATGGTCGAATGTGAGATTGTTGTCAACCTGAGTACCCAGGTCTCTCACCACAGGTTGTGTGCTTAGGGAGTTGCCTTTGATGAGGCAATACGTAGGAGCCATGTTTTTGCTGAATGGTATGGTAACACATTTTTTTGCATTTAACTTAAGGCCATGACTATTGCACCAGTCATTTGTTGCTGTGGGACCCTCTTGCAGTATGTTAACATAATTTGGGGAGTCAATGACAGCACCCAATTTACATGCATCCACAAACTTGGCCATCCACAGGCCTTTTGTCTTTGCTTGGACCTCTGAGAAGTAAATGCCAAACAGTAGGGGGTCCCAGGACAGATCCCTGGAGAACACCACTAGTGACAGGTCTGCTGTTGGAGGTGGAGGTGCCTATTTTGACCTTCTGGGTCCTATAGGTGAGCCAATTGGCCACTCAGCTTATGCCAAGTTGTACTAGCTTTTTAATGATGCCCGAGTAAGTGATTGTGTCAAAGGCCTTGGCCAAGTCAAGGTAAGCTGTATGTACTGATATCCCTCATCCAGAGCCTTGGTGACAGTCTCAAAGAAGTCAGCCAGGTTCAACAGGCAAGATCTGCCTTTGATGAATCCAAACTGGGTGGGTTCAAGTGCTTGGAGATTGCCTATGTCCTTGTTTATGAGATCCATAACAATAATATGCTCCATGGCTTTACAGATCAGACTTGTCAAGCTAATGGGGTGATAGTTTCCAGGGTCAGTAGTGGCACCACCTTTGTGCAAGGGGATGACAATGGCAGTTTTCCATTCTGCTGGAATGAAGTCTGTACATAGGCTGTGGTTGAATAGGGTGCTTAATGGTGAAGCTAGTTCTTGCTGGAGATGGTGCAGAATACAGCCTGGGATACTATCATTTCCCATGGAAGCTGTGTTCTTTGCCTTGGATAGGGGCTTTAACACTTGATCTATGGAGATGAGAGATGCGGAACAAGTATCTGGGATGTTGAATGGGCCTTTGGTGGGATAGGGGGTAAAGTTTGTACTGAAACTATCTGATGCAGGTTGGCTAAGTCAACAGGATCAATGTAAGTGGTACCGTTAAGTACTAATTCGGAACAAACCCGGACTTTGCCATGGAGTACCTGACGTAACTGAAGAAGGCTTTGTGGTTTCCCTTTGTTCCAGAGGCTAGTTTTGATTTGTAATTGGCTTTGGAGGTTTTCACTTGTGATCTAATTTGCTTGTTGAGGGTGAGGAGGGAGTTTTACCAATTTGGCATTTGTTCCTTTTTACTTTTTGACAACATATTCTTCCTTTTGTTGTAAAGCCTGTTGAAAAAGGATGTCCACCGGACAGGTTTGTGTTTCCTTGAGGAGCAGGTTTTAGTTCTGTTGGGTATGACTGAGTCCATGCAGTTGTACAGGTGCTTGTATACTGTATTGGTGTATTGTTTAGCATAGTCGTCTGCATTGTCTAAGGGGGCAGTGGTGTGAGGCTACTGATACCCACCCTTAGGAGGTTGTAGTCAACTTTTGAAAAGCTTTTTAGTCTGGTTAGGTCTGGGGGAGGTTTGGGTGGGATAGAAACTTCAAATGAGACAGACCTATGATCTGATCTCACCAGGGAAGAATATACTATGGGAGTGGCGCAACAGTCACCCATGTTGGTGAGGACCAAATCCAGAATGTTATCTCCCCTTGTGGGGGATGACATAAGCTGGTCTAGTGAATTAGAACTGATGAAGTCAAGGAATCATTGGGTGAGTGCATTAGTGCAGGAATAGTTCACCCAGTCTATGGTGGGGTAGTTGAAGTCACCATGGATCAGGGTGCTAGGGGGTACTTTGACAGAGTCAAGTAGGTCCAGGTAGGAGGAGTGGGTGTCCTGAGCCATGGAGGTAGGTCTATAGCTGGCTATAACTTGATTCCCTATTAGAAGACCGAAGATGCATTCTTTTGAATGCATCTTGGTCGAACTCAAAAGACGGAAACAGCAAAATATCATAGTGTCTTTTAAGCAAATTCTTTCCATGGGAAAGAATTCTCTTGGCTGTTTCATTACTTTGCCATTTTCGGCACTGTAGTGCAGTCTCAGAGTTGGTATATTTAAGTAGGGGTGTGTGTGGCCCCCCCCCCCGACATGGGGGGTGGAGCGACAAAGCCCCCCACTTAATGTAATGTTTAAAGTGTTTTATTTATTTGTTCTGACAGTTCAAAATTGTAAGCTTTCGCTTACATAGGGTCGATTAATCACCGTTCGCTTTTTTAAGCATTCAGTGATCTAATATAGACCCTAAAACTTGGATAGGTGTCTTGCCAACTGTCAGTTGCACCTCCCGTAATTCCAGTGCATCATGCTGGCAAACCAGTCTGGAGCCCTGAACCAAGTTTCCGTCACCACACAGACATCGGCATGCTCCAGTGTGAGGAGATCCTCCAGTGAGTGCATTTTCAGGTTAAGGCTCCTAGAGTTAATCAGCATGACCTTCAATTTGCTTTTTGACAGATCTTTTACGCTAGAAGATTTGTCTTTGAGACATTGCCTAAAAAGGCACAATGGAGGAGGCAAGAGCCTTGTTGAGGGTCTGAAATCCCAGGGCTGACAGGTGGAGGCCATCTATGGCAAAGCATCAAGGGCAGTCAAACATGTCATTCCAAGCAGACAGATACTGGATCCCCTTGGAAAGACACCAGAAACTAAGCCAATTATTGAAATCAATTATTTTTTGTTGGTATTGTGGTATCATTCTTGGTGAAGGTAGGATGCTGCTTAGGGCTAGGGTCATACCTGCCTGGGACACATACTCTGAGAGCTCAATAATGTCTCTCTTCATATAGTTCAGGGAGGTATATATCAAGTCATTCACACCAACATGTACAATGACAGAGTCATACTTGTACCTGTTGTGGAGAGTATTAAGTGTGTGCATGATTTGGCGGATTCTGGCACCTGGCAGACAACTGACCGTGACCTTCTCCTTGTTGAACCTGGTGAGGGGGACTTTGGTGTGTCTCACAATTGAGTCGCCAATGACTAGTATGTTTGGTTTATTCTTATGACTTATGGGCTGCTTTGGTTTATTGTTATGCCTTATAGGCTGTGTTTGTGAGAAACTAGTGTGTTGTCTGCTGTGTCTTCTCCTCAATTTGTATCCTTTTCTTACCATCACCTCATGATTTTTCCACTACCTGCTGCTTTGATTTAATCTCAACAGTGTTTCTCCTTTCTTTTCTATACTGTCTCCTTCACTGACTACTTTATCATGTGTTCCTGTAATTCTCACTTCCTTTTCTACTCTTTCTACTTGCATCTCACTTGTCTCAGTCCCAAACCATCTCCTTGTTCCCTGTTTGCCCATAATGTCACCGGTACCAGTGCACAGTGAGATGGTCAGATATGTATTGCTCCCTTGTACTTTCTACCTACGTCACCCTTTTTAGAGTTTTCTCTTTTCCTAGTATCCCGTCCAGTTCACTGGCTTGAAATGAGTAATTTATACATCATTTCACTCTTCTTTCATATTCTTTTCAAAGTCTCTCTTCATATTTATGTTATATTCTCTTTTGCAAAGAGCCTAACACTCTTGGGATCTAGTGCAATACTCAAGCCCTCTTGGATGATTTCACATCCATTTCTGTTTATCTGATTACATTTTTCAAAGAATCTGATGTAAAAGTCCTCTATATCCCTGTTTTGGGTGTACAGATTCCCTATCATCCATATCTGTGCATTTATTTTTTCTTGCCAAATGATACCCCTCCCCCACACTTTTCTTCACTTTTTTAATCATTACACATAATCTCTTTCTGAAAATGGTGGCCACTCCATTCCTGCCCTTCATCACTTTCCCTGTATTTCCCTTGGGGTAGTAACAGCTCATGATCTTCTCTCTCCCTTTTATGTTTAATTTGGTCTCCTGGAGCAGTACCACATCCCTTTGCATCTGACCTCTTCTGCTGTGTATGTTTTCCCTTTTTTTATGGACTGTAAAGCCTCTCTCATGTAGAGGGTAACCACTTTCAACCTATATTAAGTCCTTTCTGCTCACCTTGGCTTTGTTCAAAAGATCTCCTCTCCTGGGTATCCCCTGCCAATTTGGTTCTTCAGTCCTTTGGTCGTCACCTATGCTCAGCACTCTCCTCCCCAGTAGGTCTGGATTTATCACCCTCTAGCCTGCAATTTGCTACTGTTTTACTTTACTTTTCTCCCCTTCTCCTCTGACCAGTCCAGCCTATTCAGGCAATCCTGGATCCAGTGTTGGGTGTCTGAACCTCCAGAGGCTTCATTTAGAGTCTCTCTCCTTTGATGATATATTCTTTTTATGCTTCTCATATATATATCCCTGCTTGTACTGTGACCTTTATCAGACTTTTCTCTTCTGCTTTGAACAGCTTCTTGTTTTTCTCACAATATTTTTATATATGCTACCATCATATTCCCTGAGTCTTCCATGTTCTTTGCTCCATTTCTGTAGTCTGCTATGCCCTGTCTTGTCTGCCCCATCTATCTTGTTGAAATCACTCTGTGTGCCTTTGTTTACTTCCTCTGTAGTTGTATTCCAGTAGGTATATCTACAGGAGACATTCTTCATGACCCTTGTAATTCTACCTCTCTGGTCCTTCACGGGTTTATCTGCATGTACATTTCTGGCAGGATATATATATATATATATATATATATATATATATATATATATTTTTTTTTTTTGTGTGTGTGTCTGCAGCTCCAGCTTTCACTTTGCCCAATCTTTGTAACAAAAGCTTGTGCTGCTCCCTATGCCTGTTTCCCCTTCCATACTATGTTGAGATAGTGAGGTAGTTATCCACACAGGAATTCCTGTTTTTAATAGCCCTATCAAGTCAGCCACCCACTTTCTCAGTTTATCCAATACAACTGAACAACCCTCCATCAGCAGTACAAGCAGAAAAAGGTATTGTTTTAAATGTTCTGGTTATTCTCATCACTTCTTTTTTTAAGTTTATAATTGCTCTGGCATGCTAATAATTGTCTCAGTTGTCTTTCTGTTGCACCTTCCATTCTGCCAACTCTGAGGAGAATGTCTATTATAATTTCTTGAAGTCTGAGTAAGAAGTCATGTTTTGAGCAGGTCCAGCAGCATTTTTATCCTGTCTGTATCCAGGACTGGCTTTGATACCCCTGTTATCCTCAGGTCCTTAGGCTGCTTTTTTTTTCTATATGTTTATTAAGTTTTCCTGTTTACAACTGAAGCTTTTTTTTTTTACTTCTATTAGCCTTATATGTTGCTGCACCTCTGATCTCAGTTTCCTCATTAGACGTATGTCATCATTGGCTGCAGTCAGTTTATTGGATAAGTTTATGGTGTTTGTTCTTCTTGTGTAGCTGCTTTAAACTCTGCCATCTGTTGCTCCCTTTTTGATTTGTTTTCAACCTCTGTTTTTTTCCCCACCTGGGGCACACTGATTGACTACTTCTTCCTTGATCCTTTAACCAATTCTCTTAGCCAAAGCAGCCATTTTACTTGGCCCCTCTGGCATCCTCCATGGCACAGCTTATTTTGATGACTTCTGACACCATGTAAAAAGAAGTTATGTCTCACCATAACATTCCATCTGTATTGTTGATCCTCGTCCACTCATTACGTATGGGTTATGGTTCCAATATCGGAACCGAGCTGGCCATATACCAAGCTCGCGCCAGCGATAAACTGTCGAGCTAAGCAATCTCTTACCCATAATCCCCATCTCCCTGTTACCTCTCATTGAGTTTGCAAGTCAGAAAAAGGTAGAGGCTATCTCTGGTCAAATGACCTAAAGAGAAGGATGGTGAGATCCACTAGAAGCCATAGGAGGGGGAAGGAGGGAAGGTCGTAATGAGTGGACAAGGATCAACAATACAGATGGAATGTTACGGTAAGACATAACTTCTTTATCTGATATTGTTAATCCTCGTCCACTTCCTTACGTATGGGGCAGAGTCCCCAGCTACCTATCTTCCTGGGAGGCTTTCATGGAAGGACATTCCTGAGCACCATAGAACCAAAAGATGCTCTTCCCCTGGAGGCCAAGTCTAACTTGTAATGATTGATAAAGGTATGAGGAGTGGCCCAAGTTGTAGCTGCACAGATGTCATGTAAAGAAGCTCCGGCATGGAAGGCAGCAGAAGTTGCCACTGACCTTGTTGAATGAGCCTTGATGGTAGTTGGCAAAGAAGTATTGTGTACCGAATAAATACGGGTCACAGTGTCTTTTAACCATCTAGCTAATGTGACCTTAGCAACTGCACATCCTAATCTAGATCCAGAAAAAGCCAAGAATAACTGGTCTGATTTACAGAAAGATTTAGTCCTTTGCAAATAGAAACGGAGTTGTGTACATCTAGGGTATGTAGGCAGTACTCTCCCTCATTAGAATGATCAGGAAAAAACACTGGCAATTCAATGGTCTGATTAATAGACATTTCAGAAATTACTTTTGGCAAGAAGGAAGGGTTAGTTCTTAAGGATACCCTGTCTGGATGAAAAATCAAGTATGGACTCTTTGTACATAGGGCCTGCAGCTCAGAGATACATCTGGCAGAAGTAATAGCGACCAAAAACAAGGTCTTCCACGACAGATATTTGAGGTCGCATGAAGCAGCTGGTTCAAAAGGGGGCAATGTCAGAGCTTGAAGAACTAAAGATAAATCCCAAGGTTGAATAGGTTCCCTGAAAGGGGGTTTCAGATGATTCACACCCTTTATGAAGGCTTTACATAACTTGTGAGACATGAGGGAGGAGTCTTGGATTGAAATAGAGCGGTTAGATATTCGAGTACCATTGACACCGGTGCTGAAAAGGGATCAATTTCCTTATCTTTCAGCCAACAGGTAAATCTTTTCTATTTGCCTAGATAAGTCATTCTAGTGGAGGGCTTATGAGATGCAATAAGAATGTCCCGTACTTGTGAGGGAAGATCATTTTGCCTGGCAATCAAGGGAATTGGAGGAGCCAAGCTGTGAGCTTCAGACTGTGCAGGTTGGGGTGAATCAGATTCTGTGGATGGGAGATCAATTCAAAGGTAGGAAGAAGAATCCATGGTTGATCTAGCAGGTGAGGCCACAGAAAGGGAAACCAAATCTGATGAGGCCAATATGGAGCAATAAGGATCACTTTGCTCTTCAATCGATGGGCTTTCTTCAGAAACTGTGGAATGAGGGGAGTGGGTGGGAAGGCATAAAGAAGACCTGAGGGCCAATCGTGAACTAGAATGTCCCTGGGTGACTGTCCCAGAGGGGGAATCAGGGCAAAGTAGTTGCTGCATTTGAAGTTGGTCAGGGATGCAAAGAGGTCGCAGCACGGATGGCCTCAATGGTAGAAGATCGCCGTTATGAGAGAATTCAGGGACCACTCGTGAGATTGAAGAATGCACCTGCTGAGTCTGTCTGCTATCACGTTGGAACTCCCAGGAATGTGCGTTGCTAGAAGAAAGCAGTTGGTAGCCATCACCCATTGCCATAACTTCATGGCCTCTCAGCAGAGGGGGTAGGATGTGGTTCCGCCATGTTTGTTGATATACCAGACTACCGCCATGTTGTCCGATTGTATCACAATTGTCCCTGATGGCAGCAAGGGATGGAATGCCTGCAACACCAGAAGCACCGCTGTAACCTCTAAAACATTTATATGCAGATGAGCCTCCACTTCGGACCAAGTGCCTTGGACTGTCTGACCCTGACATATCCCTCCCCACCCCATCAGGGAGGCATCCATGGTCACTGAAGCCTTGGGCTGCTAAGGAGAGTAGGGGTGAGACCATTGTTATGGGTTGTGATTCAACCACCACTCTAGATCTTGTCTGCATCTCTGAGTTATGTGAATCTTGGCTGAAAGGGGAAGCTGAAAAGGATACCACTGGGTGAGCAGTAGCCATTGTAAAAGCCTCATGTGAAACCTGGCTAAGGGTACAATGGTGATGCAAGCTGCCATAGCAGCCCAACAGCTGCAGGATTGAGTGAGCTGTGGACTTTTCCATTGAGAGAACTGGTAACAGTTGCTGTCTGATTCTAGATATTCTGTGTTCCGGTATGGACGCTCTGCAAGTTTTTGAGTCCAAAATGACCCCTATGAATTCTGTGGACTGAGAAGGGGTGAGATTGGATTTCTGCCAGTTTATTGTTATGCCCAACTTTTCAATAGTATTGAGAGAGTATGCCAGGGCTTCCTCCAATAGGTGTCTGGTGGGGGCGGAGAGGAGCCAGTCGTCTAGATATGAAAAAAACTGAAAACCTTGAAGTTGCAGGTGAGCTGTGACAACTGCCATGCACTTTGTAAACACTCTGGGGGCTGTAGAGAGTCCAAAGGGCAGTACTCTGAACTGGTAATGACTGGGGCACAGAGGCACAGGAATCTTCTTGATGGTCTGTCCACCTTTATGTGGTAGTACACATCCTGAAGATCTATCGAGCACATCCAGTTGTCTTTTTCCAAGAGAACAGAACAAAAAGGTCTTTGCTAGCCAAAATCCAGTTAACGTAAATGTTCCAGACAGAACATACAAATAGCACAAAATAACGATGCTGGATACTGCTCTTGGATAAAGACTGTTTAATATCACCGAACAATGGAAATAAAATGGCATCAGCAACATAATACGTGGTAATTGGAATATTTTAGTCAGTGATGATAGTTTGAAAGATTTAGCTGGACCTAAGCCCAATTTTATCTATAAAAGAAATAGGAACCTAAAGGACATACTCTGCAAAGAGATGTCTACCTCTAGTGATGCCAGGTTAAAAAAGGGAAAGGCAGGAACCATACCATGTGGTTGTTGTAAAGCCTGTGGTAGTATTAAAAAAGGAGTTGAGTTCAAACATCCCATTAGTGGGAAGGTGTATCAGTTTAAGGGTAAGGCTAGTTGTCGTACTACAGATTTAGTATATATAGCAGAATGTAATCTATGCAACTGTTTTTATGTTGGGAAAACCAACCAAATGTTAAAAACAAGAATTTTCCAACATTCTTTCAGTATAAGGAATAATGATGAACATAACGCCCTGTATAGGCATGTCAAAGACAACCCTACACATAAGTTTACGTTTAGAGTTATTGTGAATTTAAAATTGAACAACAGGGGGGGCGATATCAAGTTGAATACTGAACTAGCTGAATCCAAATGGATTCTTGAACTGACAGCACATAGGGAACCAGGATTAAACGATGTTATCCCTTTAAAACCTACACTGAGCAAAAGGCGGGTGTTTTATTGAATACTGATTGGCTAATAATGTTTTTAAAAGGAATTTTAAAATGTAATGTTTTTTATCTGATGAAGGGCAACTGCCCGAAAGCGCTCATTTTATTTCCATTGTTCGGTGATATTAAACAGTCTTTATCCAAGAGCAGTATCCAGCATCGTTATTTTGTGCTTTTTCCAAGAGAGGAATGATAGACTGTATACTGACCATCCAAAATTTTTGCACACTCACAAATTTGTTTAGCACACTGAGATCCAAAATTGGTCTCCAGTCCCCGGTTTTCTTTGGCACCAAAAATAGTCTACAGTAGAATCCGGATCCTATCTGGTCTGTTGGGACTACTTGGATGACTCTTTTGTTTAGCAGCTTTGTAATCTCTAGAGATGCTTCTTCCCTTTGACTGGGTGGAACGTTGGGAAATCTTGATGGAGGGACAGGACAAAGTTCGAAGGGGATCTTGTAACCTCTGGTTATTATCCTTTGTACCCAAGAATCATTGGTAATGGTTAGTCAGGCAGAAGGGTACAAAGAGAAACGTCCCACAACCACTTCCAGAGGAAAGGGGTTGGGCCGCTCTTCAGGAGCGCTGGTAGGATTGCCTGGAGAAGGAATCTCTGGAACCCTGATTACGTGGACCCCCTCTCCCCCGAAAGGGGCATCTTCCTTGTGAGTTTTCCCCTCTGCCCTTAGGGGAAAAATCAGCCTGTGTGTCACGGAAAGGACCCTGAGATTTTTTGTACCACATCTTCCCGCTCTTTTGGTTTCTGGAGAAAGCATGTTGGGGGGAAGAATAACAGACACCTATGGCAGACAGAGTCTTACCATCCTGTTCACACCTGGCCAATGTAGTTTTGACTTTGGGTCCAAATAAGGAGGAGAACTCGATAGGAGCATTGAGAAAGGAAGCCTTGAAGGGTTCTGCGAAATTACACAAGTGCATCCAGGCATGTCATCTCAAAGCAATCCCTGAACTCACTGCTCTAGCTGCTCCTTCTGATGCATGGATCACCAAGCACATGGTGGAGTTCGAAATGATTCAATAGTGGCCAGCTGAGAGGCCACTTTGCCACAGACCTCATCAGACATGGCACCTGCCAATGTTTCAGAGAGCTCAGATACTAGGTCTCTTTGAAGTCTGGTGAAGTGTGCCATATAATTCAGGGACCTGAAAGCAAAGGTCGCTGATGCAAAGGTGCGCTTCCCTATCCTATCCAATGCCCTGGACTCTTTGTTGGGTGGATGGACAGTCTGGCTTTCCTCTTCTGCCAGGTCTTTCTTAGTTGTGGCTGCCACCACCAGAGCATCTACAGGGAGACCTTTAGACCAATGAGGTTCAGAAGCAGGGGGGACAAAATTTTGTCTGACCTCCGGGGAATGGCCTCAACAGTATAGGGGTCTTCCATGCATGCTGCACAATGAGCCGGACCAGTTCATCTGCAGGTGGGGTAATCCAGGAGGTAGAGGGCCGGGCGTGAAAAGCCTGCAGGAACACAGACTCCTCAGAAGTCGGGTTAGAGGACTGCCATTCACCTCTCTGTTTAAGGATTTCTAGGATATCACCAAAGGATACATCAGAAGGTGAATGAGAGGACCCTTCCCCATCATCAAAGTCTGTGTCTTCAGTGAGAGACTCCTCAGTGGAGTCCATATGCTTCCTCTTGCATGAGGATTTCTGATGAACTTCCTCAGAGGGAGACGCTGGGGAGGACAACACCAAGGAGGTATCCTGTGGGAGTATATCCTGCGACCTCTGCGCCCGGTGTCCACTAGAAGTGACCTGTGTACATAGTGGTCCAGAGGAGGATGGTGAGATAGTAAGCACAGTATCAGTGGTAGATGCCAAGGCCTTCTCCATGACTTGGAAGGCAGGTCTACTAGAAGAGGGGTGAGTGCCCAAGGGGGAAGTCATCTCTCCCCTAAGTGATCCAGCCTGCTAACTAGGAGTCCCAGGATGGCTTAGAAAAGTCAAATCCTGGGTCGTAGCAAAATTTTTCTGCCACGAAGGCAACTGCGGCTCCTTAGAGAGATTCATAAAGGGAACCCTAGAGGGGGGAGACTGTGCTACATCAATAGATTTCAAGGGAGAAGGATAGGTCTTGAGAGGTGGAATTCCTCTGGCCAAAACACTTGATCCACAAGTCGCAATACGTCATGTTGGGAGAGGCTTCTGGTAGATCTCACAGAAACAGCTGAGGGGGAAACAGGTCTATCTAGAGATGAGGGCAGGTCAGTGCCCATCTCAGTATACTGCACCGAAAACAACGGTGCCATAAAGGACTGCACTACAGGTGCCTGCACCGAGGAAGTCATCGGTGCCGATGTAATGGTCTGCACCAATGAAAAGGTCGGTGCCGAGGTTGGAACCAATAAAATAGTAAACAAGGACTGAGCTGTCAGTTCCGAAACAATGGTGGTCTGTGCCGACTGTGAGGTCGGTGCTGGTAAAGAAGTCTGAATTGAGGGGCCCCTCGGTTCCAATACAGCAAAGGACATCGGTGCCATAGACATAGGTGGTGCTGAGGGCTTTTTCGGAGCCGAAGATCTAGGTGCCGAAGATGTTGGATCCGAGAGAGTTGGATCCGAAGCAGAAATCTTTGCTTTCTTTCTTGGTTGATGAGAGTCCCCAGCCGGGGACGAAGGAAGAGATTTAGCCTTAGAAGCATCCTCAGACTTCTTTTTATGGGATCTTGGAGGGGTTGAGGCCTCCGACCCAGAAAAAGCCTCTGAAAAGGGAAACTTTAGTAACCCTTTTAGCAAAAGTTTATTTTTCCTCTCTATCAGTGTCCTGTTGGAAAAATTCTTACAAATCCCACAGGGTGGGTCAACAGTTAAGTGAGGTGCACCTAAACAGAAAACACACAAAGAATGTGCATCTGAAGTAGGTAGTTTATGTCCACAATCATAACATCTTTTAAAACCAGTACTACCTTTTTTATCTGTCATGTTAAAGGAAAGGCAAATACCAACAATAATACAAAAACACAAAATTACTCGAAGGAAAGAAAGGAAAGGCTATCTACCAACTATGGTAATCAACTGATACCTTACAGTAGATAAAAAGGGTGAAAGTGACTAAAATTTTTTAGAAAACTGAAAGAAAAGGGAGTTGCTAAATGTGATAAGTTAAGAGAGATCAGAAAATCAACTTTTCTGAGAGAAAAAGTCCTTATTTTGAAATAAAAGGACAAAAAAAGGTTTCACTTAGCTCAAGAGCAACAGCCTGACACGACCTGATGGCGACGCGGCAAACGAAATCTGAGGTAACAGGGAGAGGGGGATTATGGGTAAGATATTGCTTAGCTCGAGAGTTTATCGCTGGTGTGAGCTTGGTATATGGCCAGCTTGGTTTCGATATCGGAACCGTAACCCATACGTAAGGAAGTGGATGAGGATTTACAATATCAGATCATTTAGTACTTGGATTTCCCAAAAATGAGTGATGGAACCTAATCATATCCATTTTCATCAGTACTTAATTTAAAAAAAAAACAAATATAGGATATTTAACAATGGATTCTGAAATAGGATAGATAAACCAAAAATTTGTTAAAACAAATTTATGTATAGATTAGAAAAAAATAATTTATCTGTCTGTTTTTATTGAAAACAGAGTAGCAGAAGTAGTGAAAGAGAGAATAGTAGATGGTAAACTCAAACTATCAGTGGAAGTAGTTGAAAAAGGGAAAGCTCACTATCTTGACCTGCCCTGTGTAACATTAACAAGGAATATCTGGCTGTACTTTAATGCAGGGATCAAGACTTTGTGGATTATTGATGTATGTTGTTGTTGTGTGCACATAGCATTCAGTGATATTTGAGTCCATAAGGCAGGTGAACATGCAGACATAAACAATAATAGTGTAATAAATATTGTTGAGATAGATACAATCCTGAAAGTCTCTTCTTGGATCTAGAAGCAGGGCAGATGCTTTCCATATCACAAGAAAGACGATTTATTTGGATATGATCCCAGCAGACTTGCTGGAGCTGGAGAGATTTACCTCCTGTAAATCCCATAGTCTCATTTGTGTACAGGAAGATGGATGCAGTGGTCGGCCATTTAAGGATATGCAAACTGCTATAAATTACACTACAGATACTTGTAAAGAAGATGCTTGCACAGGAAGTTAGAAGAAAAGAAAACCACAATCCTAAATTCAAGATTTCTTTGGGTATGCTCTAGACCATCACTTGCTTCCATTAAAAAATGACATTTCTAGCGCAAGTCTAAAACCATGCTGCTCACAGAACACTTGGAGCAATACTAGCTGTTTTTTTTGTTTATCCAGGGGCTGGAAGTTGCACATTGTTTCATTTTCATTTTTTGTGTGTTTGTGTGTTACTGCATTGTAGAACCAATAAAGAGAGTCTGCTGATGGTTATGCTTATTTTATTTATTTGTTAACCTGGTAAGTAGGCTGGCACAAAGGGCCATCCATAGTCATGAACTGGACCAGTGTTAGCAAAGTACAAATAGCATATGGTATATACAATTTTAACATTCTACAGACATGATAAAATGTTCAGTTTGTTATGTATAAAGATTTTGGTAACATTAAAAACAGCTTTATTAAGATTTTTAAAGTTCAGACTGTGGATTGATATTTTAAAAGCAAGGCAGTTTTAATACAGCAAGAGAGACAGTGAACAAAGCAGAAAACCATTTACCAGCAATAATTTGAATAAAATCTGCCTGTCATCTGACTATGAAGCATTTGCAGGGGATCATTTGTGTGTGTTAGATGAAATACATTTCTAAACTAAAAAGCATGCAGTTGTTTTTGAAGTACAGGCTTAAACAGTCATTATTATACATCTACCCGGCCAGCTTTTGGGGTGGATGCAGGAATGAAAATGCTTGCTAAAACATGCATTCACTAACATGGGCCATATATTTGAAATACTTTGCCTTCATCTTCTAGACTTATATTGAAATAAGTAGTCGTTGACAGTCTTCTGCTACATAGCGGAGGCTTCAGAATGCAGATAAAACAAGATGAGAAGCCAGTTGAAACTCTCTCTTGCTCTCTGTTAATGATAATCACTGCTATCGGTGCTCTCTCTCTCTCTGTCTCTCTCTCTCTCTCTGTCTCTCTCTCTCTCTTCTTGTAGCCATCTTGAACTGCCTATTGTTGCCAAAGTGCTATTATTAAACAGTGCATACTTTGCTCTGACCTTCTTTATGGTTGCTTAGCAATAATTAAGCAGTAATTAATTATGTTTGCTTGCTTTGCTTTATAATTGGATAATGTCAGTCTTTTATTTTTGTTGCCTAACCATCCTATCATAATAACCCAAACTATCAGTTTGGAACATGAGTGCGTACAGTTGTATTTCCTTTATGAAACTTATAACGTGAGGCTTTCTATGACGATACAGAACATGATCTTGCTAACATTGTGTAATTTGCCTTTTTCGGCCTGTTTTATTGACAGGACTAGAAGTGCTAATAGTCTCAGTCCATTTCTATTATTATCAAGCAAACTGAGAAAATAAATATATACTTTTTTCCACAGACAATAAAAGAGTGCAAATTACTAGATGTAGTACCTGAATTCTTTTCTTGCTCCACTGTATGTCAGTATTTTTAGCCAAGTTAAGATTTTTATCAATCTAGTATCCTGTTACACTAGGAGATAACATCAACAATGCAGAAATGTAGAACGGAGCAGTTCAGGAGAGAAACTGTCTTATTCTCTTCCTGCTGGTCTCACAGGACAAAAAAATGGGATAGTTGCTCTAAAAGCCACACAAAAACACAGAATCAACCATAGTTCATATGTTTACAACTTTCAGTCTCTCTGTAGGACGGCCTTGGTTTTCATAATCATATCCTTAGGGAAGAAGCATAAGCAAATATTTTGGTAATGAAAATAACTTCTAGTTTTTGCCTTAAGTATTGCAGGACACTGTGGTACATAGCTGAAACACATGATATGAGTAGAAATCTTCAGCTAAAATATTCTGTGACACTAAGCTTGAGTTCTGATAAAATATTAAAAAATATATATATCCTGTAGGTTGGTTGAGGATCTGAGACATCCTATAAAAGGTCCTGCTTTGATAAAAATGTTAACCTTAGGTATGGTGTCTGAAATGGTGCTTCTCTAGTGATGCAGCTTTAAGCAGACAAATCTGGATGAGCTTTGTCAAGTAAGAGTGTGTGAATAGACAAACAGGTTTTGCTGTACAGTTGTTGGACATCATATATAATTTCCAGCCTTGAATTAATGAAATGTGTTTATCCTGAAATGTAAAGCAATATAAGTGACTCATTAATTATTTATGTTGAAATGGCCATTGCTAGAGCAGACATTTTGGATGTTACTGGCCTTGAATGAGAAGAACCTAGTATTAGTAACTGACTATAGTAGTCTACTCACTTGAGATGTGGTAATTCCTGTGTCATGTCTAAGCAGTAGCTACTTGCCTTGCACTGTCTTTACTTCTGTTCAAAGATATGTATTAGGAAAATGCTGAAAGCACTTTGGTATATATATTTTCCAAAGAACAGCAGACGTATAAGCATGCATGTTTTAAGGGTGTTGGAAAGCATATGTTCACTCTGCCAGTAAAGAATGATTAATGGTACAAGCAGAGCTGGATCATGGTTAAATAGGCCCTAAGGACCAAGGCCCCCCACCAGCCATTCCAATGTTTCCTTACTTGGCTGTCTCTTCCCAATCTACACAAACACTGTTCAAAACATGTCCATGTGCAGACTATTTTCGTCTTTACTTTTACAATTATTACATGGATTTGGATTTAATTTAAAAATGCTATTTCGAATTTTAGAGCACAAATACCGATGGTCATTTGCTTAACAAAACACTTTCACATTGAAAATAGACTTAGCATGAGCAACAGTAAACTTCTCTTCTCTTGCAACTTACATTCATTGAAAATGAATTGGCCAGTGGCAGATTAAGTATACCATGGGATCCCCACACACATTTTTAGGACCATGTATAAATGCATGTGTTGTTTAATTCACCTTCCTGATTGTTCAGTACAGCAACGTTTTTTAAAGTGCATTTTAAATTTGTAGTTTTGAACATTTTTCTAGTAAGCAGAGAAACAAAATGTATGCACCAATAATGACAAAAATACATATTTTGGTGTAATCATAAAAGGCCACTCAAACTGCTTCATTATAATCCACAACTATCCATACTCAACAATTATGGTCACTTTATTGACTATGTACCCATCATGTCTGATTGTGATAAAAAGGGCCAGAGTAAAATATATCAGTTTGCTTTACACAAATGCACAGTAGTCCTGCAAAGACAGAGTAATAAGTAACTTTTATCAGTTTAGGCTGGTCATTTTTTTTATCCAGAGACATCACCCAAACTCAACAGTTATTGGTACATTGTTGACTGCATCCTTCTCATGTGTGTATCAAATAAAATAGCAATAATAATGACCAAAGTCACATATTTCAAATTTGTTTCATACGAACACACAGTTAACCAAAGTATTTCAAATTAATTCCCTCACACAAAAGTACTGCAAAGCCAGGTTAAAGACTGTTTAAAAATGATCAGATGAGTGCATACAGTACTTTAATCCACAGACAGCCCTCCTCACCCAACCAGTATTTATAGCCACTTTTCGACTATGTGCACCCCTTATTGTTATGAAGAAATAAATTGCATGTACTTTATTGGTAGCTTTGAGTGAACTACATGAAACCGTATAAAGATCAGTAGACTAATACCATATGATACAGCCATGTGAAGTAAAAGCCTTCTGAATAATTCCATATTAACCAGAACTAATAGTAATGCAGAGGTTGCTGCTGGCATCTACGTTGCATTATTGTGCCTCATCTACAAATATGGTCCCCGCTGCCCTTGAAGAATAAATTGCCTATACTGGATTGAAACTGGTGTGCTGGTGATATTGCCATGACATTTCCTGAACTAGATCTGCTACACAATACAATTGCTGGAAAACAAGGACAGCAGGTTCATAGTGAATTGGCAAGCAGTCCTGGAGACTTTTAAGGAGCCTATTCAAAATTCACAGTCGCTATAAAACAGTATCTGGTTAACTGACTTGTGCAGTATCACACAAGTGATGGTAGAAAGCTTCAAACTCTGCAATCTTGCCACAGAAAGCAGTGCATTAACAAGTTGGAGCTTTAATCCTTTGCACCAACTGCCAGAGTAATCGCTTTTTATTAAATACAACAATTCTTTACACTCTGATCTTGTAGGTGACTGTATCACAGTAATATGCAACAATGACAATATAATGGTTGCTGAAGATCAGATGTTCCTGATCATCACTCCATCTTATGACCTGACAAATGTCAACCCCTTTGTAGTTAATATTAAGCTGTAAAGTATGTACTGCAAAATATATTACTAAAATGCAATATGTTTAGACTATATATTGCGCAATCCGGGCCTAGTAATTTTATTTATTTATTTATTTGTTTATTTATTTATTTAATTGCATTTGTTTACCGATGGTCCAGCTGGGCCAGAAGTGCCCATTTTCAGTGGAGTCTCAGGGAGAAAAGTTCCACATATAAGACATTTTACATACAATACAGAATTTACATTAATAAAGACATTTAGTACATGTTATTGGCAGCTTATACAACTGGTGAAAAAAACAGTACATAAGTAATCATTCTCAAATCAAAGATATTATACAAGCAATACAAAGTATATCCATGAGAACATTCCATACGAGTAGTTTTCAGCTAGCAAACTGTATATAGGACACTTCATGCAGAGGGTGCAAAGCAGATATAGGAATTAATTAGAGACTAGGCACTTAAACTTTTCACACATTTAAGAGGTGTAATAACTGAGCAATAGGCTATATGAGTCCTGTTGCAGGAATCATCAAAGTTGGTGGATATTGTTTCAGGTATAAGTGGTGATATGATATTAAGGTAGGCTGCTAGAGTACCTGAATGTCTCACCTGGTTCAGTGGTAGGTCTATAAGGGTTAGGAAGAGAAGGAAGTAGACAGGAGGGATCAATGGTAGGACAATGAGGGTTAGTAGAAGAAGGAAGTGGACAGGATGGAGAGTCGGAGTAAGTCAAAAGATAGGTGGATGTGAAAGGAGGATGCCAGAGTAGTAGAGTGGGGGTGAGAATAGTTATGATGGTTGTAGTTAGGTTATATGAGATGTGGTATTAGCACATGTGCACAGCCAAGATGAGGAGAGGTGTTGTTTTGGAGATGTCTTCAAGAGGGTTACTGAGCGGGTGGATCTAAGTGTTGAGGGAGGGAGTTCCAAAGTTTTGTGATGGTAAAGGAGTAAAGCATCTGGCCAGCCAAAAGTTTGGGTTTTTCTACATTTATGAGCAGTTGGTTGCTGGATCGGACTGGTCTGTTAGGGTGGTATAAAGTGAGTATAGAAGATAGAGCAGGGCACATGGATGGATTATGAATGAGTTTGTGAGCTATAGTTAGTTGGATAAAAGTGAGAGTTGGGGAGTTCAAGCCATTTTAGGTTACGTAATGATATGCAGTGGTGGGATGAGTAGGAGGCATTAGTTACAAACTTAGCAATTTTGTTGCAGCACGAGTCTAGTTTGGACTTTAGAGAGGACTGAATGTTGATGGGGGGTCATCATATAAAAGAGAGGGTAATAGAAAAGAAGAGGCAAGGGAAAGTCAGGCTGATGCACTGAGTAGATGTGTTGGTAGAGATTGCCAAGCTTTTGATGTGTCTTTTTGACATTGTATTAGATGTGCAGGTCAAATGTGAGGTTTTCGTCTATGATGACACCTAGGAGTTTTGTGATACGTACAATGTTGATAGTGGTACCATTTTGGGATTGAACAGTGAAGTTCTCCTTTTATAGGGGTATGGAGTTTTTGTGGGCAAAGATTACTAGTTTGGTTTTGTTGAGGTTCAGGGCAAGATGATTTTTAGACATCCAAATTTTGGTGGAGGTGAGGTGTTTTGGGTGAGCTGGTGTAGTTCTGAGGAGTTGTTATGAGTTGAATGAATTAATTCATTCTTTAATAGTTTTGCTTTATTTATTGCACTAAAGACAATATAAATCCTGCAGAGTCTCTTGTTTAACCAACACGTCATGCAAAAATCAGAAACATTACTGTACACAAAATACTGTTTTTTTGGTGGGGGACTAGCATACTTGCAAGACACCAAGATCACATTTTTGACCTCCCTATATTTTCTTTGCCATCAAGAAAAGCTGTCTCCTCCAACATGATTTAGTACAGGTCTGACCTATTTGAATGATTAACAATGCTGTATTGTTGCAGCATGCACCTCCAAAGTCAACAAAGCTGGATCATGGACAAATGAGTTCTTATGCAGAGTAATGAATTAGGTCTCTGCCAGGTGCCAGTCATACCAATATCAAATTACTTGGCAGTCTTCCCCCAGTTACCATAAACACTGTTCAAACCTGTCAGTGTACAAATGGGGTACATACTGTTTTCTTCCTTACTTTTACAATTTTCACAGTTTTGAATTTCATTTAAAACACATTTCACATTTTGCAGAAAAAACACTGACAGACATTTTCTAAACAAAACACTTTCCCGTTGAAAACAGGTGTAACATGAGAAACAGCAAACTTCTCTTCCCTTGAAATGCATATTTAGTGAAAATGCATCTGACAGCTTAGATAGGTGCTAAGTGGCACTTCACTGTATTTTATGTGAAGGATGCATGAATTTAAAACATAAATGTTTTACACAAACAGCCTTCAGTTGTCCACTGGACACAAATGGTCCTTTTCAGGAGCAACCCAGGGATACTGTTTAGTGAAGTAACTTGGCACAGTCACATAGAAGACAAATGAAGGCTGAGGGAATCAAACCATGTACTGCAGAAAGCAGCTCTTTAACAGCATAAACAATTCATCTCCACTAAGTGAAGATGACCTGTCATAGCCCCAAAACAATGCATTTCACACCTGCGTGCCTGCAAAATAACAAGCTAAATTAAAAACGTAGTCCTTGCTAAATTATTAGCATTAAACATGGACTTCATGCTAGCCAATTTTTCCCAGCTAAATAATAAACACAATGTCATCATTCAACAGAACAAGGAAACCAATGATCACATTCAAGAACATGGCTCATATAATAATGTTCCTGTTTACTACAAATTATTTCTTTCCTTTACACCATAACTACTCTGGTTCATAGATAGTTACTGGGCTTAACATCCAGGAGACCAACAATGAGCCTAGCCCAAATTTCCAGCTATCCTAAAACACTGTCAGGTTAAATGACTTGCAAGGAGAGAGCATTAATAAGGGTCAAAATAACAAACCTAAAGGCATATAAGAGCAGGCTATTCTAAATTACTTAAAAAGCAAAGGGTTTCTCTTACTGTATTCAAAAGTAATTTGGATGATTGGGTGGGAAACCACAAAACACCCCTCAGCTTAGCATCAAAGTGCCTCATGGGAAGGAACAACAAGTATATGTCCCAACATATCCATGTTCAGCCTGCCCATGAGATATTCATATGCAAAACACAAGGGCCAAAAAATTAACTTGGGAATGTAAGGTTAGTGTTCTTAAGATCATTACAGATCAATAGCCTAGCACGTACATATGAACTATTACTTTGGAAAGACAATGGCCTTTAAACAAAAACTACAAACACTTAATAAGGATGTGTGGTGGACTGAATCAAAATAGAGAGAATTAACTACTGCTTATATGGCTACATATCTATTATGGATTTCCCCCATGACACAAACATCTTACAACAGGGTCTAACACAAAAATGATAGTGCCAAAGTGTATTAAAACTCAGCACTAAGAAATGCATTATAGTGCCTTTTGGGAAAACAGCCACCCAGGCTAATTACTCCATCAATAAAACACCCTTAAGCATTGAGCTGGTACTCAGGGATCTGGGAATATATGTAGGCAGTAATATAACCTTTGACCAACATGTGGCCAAGGTAGTGAGAAATCATTTTATGTTGCTGAACTTATAAGCAAGGACATGGCATCCAGGTCCAATTAATTCATAGTGCCACTTTATTTGGCCCTTATTAGACCCATCAGCGAGTATAATGCCCCCTTCAGTATGCACCTGCCAAGAGATATGCAACAGTTGGAGTGCCCACAAAGGTTTTTTATCTGAAGAATCCAGGGTATAAACACATTGTCCTATATGGATTGCTTAAAGTCCTATCTCTGTACTCAGTCTCCTACAGGTTACTGACAGGTGATCAATGTTTAGCATACAAGGCATTCTCAAATCTAGCTCTGAAGAACATTTTGCACATCTTCAAAATGAACATCTTCAGAATCACTAGATGCAAGGCTTTAAAAATTTTGCTAGCAACATAAATAGGACATGTTAGTGAGACAGATATGTGTCGCAGAGGATCCCCATGTTTTGGAACAGGCTCCCCATCCACAAGAACCACAGTCTCACCCTAAACCTATTCAAGCATAGTCATGACCAATGGATAGCAAATTGGAATTCACCCTGGGTCTGGCCCCCATGTCTCTGATAGACAGAGGCAGACAGTAATTATGCTCGAACTAAACACCCCCACATGCATAACCTTTAGAAATATCCTAACATATCCCCTTCTAATAAACACTCATGTTATATAGGCATACAATTTCGTTGGGTTGCATGGCTAGGCTTATAAAAGCCCTGGAGGACTAATATATACCTATGAACTTGAACATTTTTGCTCTGAAAGTGGCTGCACAGACAACACAAAGCACAGCATATGCAACTAGTGAAACAATTTGTATTTAAGATGACTAGTTACAGGACTATGACTAGCATATTAATAGCTCAAGGGCAATGGCTACAAGAACTATCAGTATGCTGGAGAACCTGCAAGAATGAAGGCATGCTGCTGGAATTCTTGCTTAGTGTGATACAGGACAAATCATATTTGGTTGCAGAAGGTGTCTTGTAGTCCTGTGTTTAATACCTTAGGCGATGATTCACTCTATGTTATCCACCTTACATTATTTATTTTATTTTATATTTGTTTACTGGGAAAGTCCAGCTGGGATAATATCCCATATTCAGTGGAGGCACAGGGAGAAAAGCTCCACCTTGACGTAATGTGGTTAATGTTAAGTAAAGTTATTGTGATATCTTATACAAAAGAACAACATATTAACTATGTAAAATATTCAACTTCAGTTCATACAGTGTGAACCTATACATGCATAGTGCAAATATTTGGACAGATATAACAAGATGAAAAAAGCATTGTTAATAGTTACAGTATTCACAAGTTGCAGTTCAGAGATGACATTCAACATACTGAGTACACTCTTTGGAACAGAGGTGACTAGGTGATAATAGCCTTGGCAAAATTATATTTGTCCTTCATCTAAGAAATAGATTGACTATGTCAGAAGAGAAGGAATTAATAAGAAGCATGCTGGGACTGGAAGAAAAAAGGGACTAGTTCAGCCTGGGGGGGGTGGAATTTAATTTCTTGATAGTAGCTGTGTGCAGATTACATTACAGTACATGGAATATAGAGCAGAATGTATAGTTAAAGCAAAGATACAGACACATATGCACATTCACACAGAAAATAAAAAGAAATAGGATAAAGCATGTGTTAGAAAATTAATTAGTGAATCAATATAGTCTAGGTTTACTACTAGTTAAGTAATTAACTGCTAAGAAGTTGAAAACTAAGCTAAAATGAGATCATGAATTATTATCGGGATCAGTACAAGTCTTTTTGTTTTTATTCTACACCTATTTATGTGCTATATGCTAGAAGAAGAAATACTTTTCCAAGTTGAGCTATAAGGTAACCATTTAAAATCTCGAGATATGGAACTGAATAGCAGAAAATTCAGAAATGCATACACTAAGTCCAAGACTGTCATTTCTCAGAATATTCCTTTTCTCCAGGGTATGGTAATCTCAGAGTTGCTATACATAAGTCCGAGGGGTACATGGGGAGCAATCCCTGCATAAAACAAGTTTAAGGAGAAAAGAGATGTTCTATATTCAGTCTTCTACTGCATTTTCAGTTTTATTTTTTTCGGTAACTTTCAGCTTGAGATTTCGTATGGGGCTGAGCTTTCGTCTCTGAGTGATAAGAAGATGCATACTTTCACAGAGGCAGAAGCATATTATTGTTGAACTAAGAAGAATACTCACCTTTATCTTCTGTGAGAGTTTAATGCCAAAGGAGATGTGGAGAGAATTCTTTAGTTCATAATCTGAGACTGGATTTTCTACACATGAAAAATGGTTAGTGTATAAAGGAAGACTGGGTACTCCATACCAAAAAGAACAGCTTGTCGTGTGTGTGTGTGTGTGTGTGTGTGTGTGTGTGTGTGTGTGTGAGTATGTATATATATATAAATATATATATAGACATATATATATATATATATATATTTTTTTTTTTTTTTTTAGTTTTACATTTCCTGCACTTACCACTGCTGCTTATTATTGCAATGCATTTCATTTATTCCCTCAAGCTGGAGCTGCAGTAACTCATTATATCTTACTCTGCAGGCTAGTCCTACCACTGCAGAGAAGAGGTTATTTTTGGTGATACCTTTTGGGAGATTACTAAAAGAAGGCATGAATGAGGATGTATTCAGGGTAAGGATCTTATTAACTGAATAGGAAGCAAACATGGAAACAGGTGATTGCTACGCCTCTGCTCCACCGCACGCACTAACTGAGCCAGACAGCACACACACACACACACACACACACACACACACACACACACACACACACACACGCACGCACACACGCACGCACACACACACACACACACACACACACACACACACACACACACACACACACACACACACACACATGCACACTCAGCTGTAAGGAGCTTGCACTCCAATCTCCTCTACAGGTTACCTCATTTTATACTGAAATCCACCACTACCTCTTGAAGAATGAGTGCTGACATCAGTCACTTGATCCATGTTTTCTGGCGGGTTCCTCCAATGTCCAGTCCCACTACTCAATCTTAAGTCACAGAATTCCATTCCTCTGTACTGCTGTTTTTAAGGCAAAGCACAGGACTTGCATATGACATTTTTTGGTGATTTTAATTGCTACCATAAGGTGAGGTAACATATGGAAACTTGGAATATGAAAATCATTTCAGTCTCCTGTGCTTTATTCATTGAGCAAGTCCCCATGCTTGGACTGTTTGAAATAAGTGTACATAGGTGCAGTCATTGAACGCATCATACATATGAGACAAGCTTTTTCTTAATTCCATCGTATCTGATCCTATTCCATTGCTGGACTGATCCAGTGGCTCCTCTACCTTCATCCACCTCTCCCACCCATTCTGTTATAGGATAAAAGCCAAGTATCTTTGGGCTTGTAGAAAGACCTACAACTCAGGTCTTCTTGCTACCGAAGTATAGTCAGTCCATCAATTCCTTATGTGGTAAGAATTGGGTGGTAGAAAGCTGGCTATCTTCAGGTCCAGAAAAGTGACCTCTCCTGTCATTCTCCTAGGGGCCCTAACCACCATGTCAGCTCTCTAAGGTTGACTAGTCTTGCAGTGTTTGTGGAAACATGTCTACTACTACATGTAACTTTCTGGCTTTGTGTGTTCAGGTTTGTATTACATGTGCAAAAACCTAGTGCTCCCGCAGTGGTGTCACCTAAGCTTAGAGCTAAAGCTATCTGATGTCTTCCGAGGATGGATGAGCCTGAAATAGCCTCTCACACACACATCCTTCATGCCCGATCCTTCAAATGCATGTGCCCTAACTTAATACTCATTGTCTGTGTCAGGGTCAAGTCTTTATCCATCTGAGCCTTTGGAGCTAATAGATGAATAAGCCTATCTAAGGACATACAATTAAAAAAAAATAAAAAATAAGAAAAGAAAACACCAGACAACTTCAGGTAAAGAAAATTCTTAAATGATACAGCTGCAGTCTTCAAAGCATTGTTTCAGAATGCAAAGTGCCACTAAAGGAAAAATCATTGAACCTTACCTTAAAAACCAGGTTATGATTCTAGTATACAGCACAGAACAAGCAACAATCAATGGATGAAAGCTGATCATCAAGTGGATGTCTCACACTCACACTTCCTATTTGCCGAAGGATCTAATGTTGTCCATTGGGAAAATGGTTTCCAGAGCTGAAGCAAGGCTTTTAAGAGAAAGAAACTAGAGAAGAGTTTCTGCCACAGGATTAGAGTTCAAAGACATCCCTAGCCACACCCCTTTAGGCTGATAGATAAGTTTACTCTGATTTTCAAAGCTCTTGTAACAAATTTGGTGTCAGACCAGTTCAGAGCCTGAGTGTGAGGGTACCCAAGATTTCATTTTACATTACAGTAATCAGTAAATTTTGTATCGTTTTCAGTCCTTACCAGGCTACATTTTACGTTTATTCCACAAGTTCCTTGATGACTGCAGAGTTTTTAAAGCAGAAGGT
The DNA here is from genome assembly GCF_019279795.1 of Protopterus annectens. Classification (NCBI taxonomy): domain Eukaryota; kingdom Metazoa; phylum Chordata; order Ceratodontiformes; family Protopteridae; genus Protopterus; species Protopterus annectens. The sequence continues at coordinate 379,513,921 of NC_056739.1, read as the reverse complement.
TAGGCACCATCTCCAGTTTATTTCCTGCAGAAGATCACATAGCCAGAACCCTCAGCTCTTGCTAATTTTCAGGGACAACCCTGATTTTTTTCTCAAATTTTAGTTCTGTCCCTCTTAATCCCTCCTAAAACTGGTGACTTTTGGAGAAAAGATGGTGAATTACACAATAAAAAATGACAATAATTAGAGTTATACGCATCTTTTATTTCAGAAAATGCATATCAGTTCATGTCATCATATTATGTCAATGTCACACGTTAATACAACAAATATTTTAAGAAACATCTCTGATTATCCCAGATTATTTATGGATTTCTCCCTCATTCAGGTGAGAGCTATGTATATAGCTATTAGGCCCAATGAGACCAATGAGACAGTTAGTCTAAAAGTCTTTCACAGTGTAAATAATAAGGGTGCTGCAACATTTTGCAGTGATGTTATATAATGTTCAGTAATTTTCAGTGTTTATCTACTGAAACCATGTAATAACTAGTCTAAATTCTGAAATGCTATTCAGCTGTAAATCATAGGATCATAGGAGTTTGCTAGGCTAATGGCCCTGGGGTCCTTATATGCCTAGTCAAGAGTTTATCCCCCAAAAGAAACCTCAGTCAGCACCTGTCACCCCTGTCAATGAGGGACACAGATGGAACCCCTGAGACAAATCTGTGGTTTCCCATCCACTCATCAAGGTTGCCCTTGAAGAGGATCAGCGAGGTACTCTGTTTGATGTGTGTGGGAAGTCTGTTCCAGAGATGGGTCAGCCTCTGGGAGACAAACCTGTCTCTCCAGCAGGTTTTTGTTGATGTCACATATTAGATTCAGGCTTTTTGAGTGGGTAACGCATGAGGAGTTATACGTACGGATATGGAGTATCTCTAGTAGGGCTGGGTCCAAGATTGCCTTGTAGGCGTGACACAGATCACCTCTGAGCAATCTGTACAATACCCAGTGCAGTGATATTAGGATAGGTGTTGGAGCCCATGGATTCTCTTTGTGAGGTATTTCTTTGGCCTTTCCAATTGGTGCAGATGTTTGGAGATGTACATACCAAATGGGGTGTTATATTCAATTATTGGTCTAATGAGGGAGGACTATAGAAATACAAATGTGAAAAAAAGACTTGATAGAGAAGTAACAGTAGGGCAAACAGGAGACAACTGGGACAAAACAAACAGAATTGTTCAACCACCAACAAACAAGAAACTGAAATCCACAACAAAAAGACCAGGAATCAAGTTGCTAAAAAACTATTTTCTGTTTTATTCATACAAAAAATAAATTATTCTAGTGCCTTAAATAACAAATAGCCTTTACAGAGTAATCCCTATACTAAAACAAGTTTCTTTTATACAAAAACTCTTAGACAATTAAAAAACAATTAAACAATTAAATAATTAACTATTTAAAAAAACTCATAAAACACTTTTCCAATTACACTCCCTATTCATACCTCTTGGATGGAGTGTATTACATTTTAATATAAAAATAGACTCCTTTTTTCTCAAATAATACTTTATACTATCTTCACACAGAAAACCTGCCTTAATTTGCTCAAGGACCATTACTTGTAGACTATTAAGATCTGCTTCATGAAATTTATTAAAATGTTCAGGTACTGGGCTTGTAAATGTGTTATTTTTAACATCTCTCACGTGTTCCTTTATCCTCTCTGCTAGACTTCTTTTGCTTTCACCAATATAATGTCTATTGCAGAGGCATCTTAAACTGTAAACTATTCCCATGCTATTACATGAGTAGGACCCCTGTACTTGGAATTTCTTGCCATTTATGCTTGGGAAAGTCCCTACCACATATTTACAAATGGAGCAACCCCCACAGGGCGAAGTACTTCTCACACTGATTTCCTCTGTTCTTTGTTCAAGTGGTCTTCTATAGACCCCATGTACTAAGAAATCTCTAAGACTTTTTCACCTCTGCTAAGAAAAACTAAGTTTGATATCTCTTAAAGGTGTAACCTCTCTTTTCACTACATTCGAGTAGTTTTTCATTAATTTTTCCAATTTTGCAGAGAACAGAGTATACTCGGAAACAAAAAAAAAGATTTTTGTCTGAATTCAGCTTGTAAGATCCTTGACTATTCTTGCTACTGCACCTTTTAAGACAAACCTTTCTGCTCTTAACCTTGTCATAACTATTTCTTATTAGATGCTCATCGTATCCCCTGTCCAAAAACATAGTAACTGCCTTCTGTACCTCCACTTCACATTCCTGTTTGTCACTGCACAATCTGCTAATCCTTAGTAGCTCTCCATAAGGGATGGATGCCAAAGTGTACTCAGAGTGACAACTGGAGGCATGTAACATTTGATTCTGATGACCAAACTTCCTAAATATTTTGCTTTTTATCTTTCTGTCACTCATACCTTCAACAGTGATGTCCAGATAATTAACCTTAATGCCTTTCTGTAAACCATCAAATCTCATGACAAACTTATTTTTATCTAAATATTCCATAAATTGTTGTACCTCATCCTGGCTTCCCTTACAAATGAAAATAAGATAATTCATTTATTTATATTTATTTATTTATATTTGTTGACCGGGAGTGTCCGACTGGACGTAGGTCCATTTTCAGCGGAGGCCTGGGGAGAAAAGCTCCACAGTTAAAATAAACAGACAGTAGTTACATTGGATTAAATAGCGATTAACAATTTACATAGCAATTACTTACAACATATTTACAGATGAAGAACATAATACATCAGTAGACAACTAGAATCTTTATCTGTGAAGTACATAACAGGCATTAACAAATGTTACAAAACTGTATTAATAAATACAGTTAATTAATAAAACTGAAGTATCCCTTAACATTTTTCTTATAAAAAGTACTTCTATAAATATGCGTATTTTCAAGGAGGCCCATAAAGAGATTGGCATACATGTGGGGTGAAAGCCGCCCCCAAGACTGTACCTTGCATTTGTTTGTATAAGCTACCATCAAATTCAAAAATATTATTAGTAAGGCAGAAATAGGTAAGTTCCTTAACATATTGAGTTCTAGGACTATCTCCTAGAAAATATTCCAAAGCCTCCATACGAAATTTGTACTGTATATTTGTGTAAAGACCGACCACGTCCAAAACCAAAAAATACATACCTTCCTCCCATTCTATTGCTTGTAACATATCCATAAAATCAAAAGAATCTCTTTTGTAGGAAGATAATTTAATTACTTCCTTCAACAGAAATTGATGTAAAAACATCCCAGGTTGTGAGTGAAATACCCACTTGCCGGCACAATTGGATGCCCTGGGGGATTCTTAAAATCCTTATGTATCTTTAGAACACAAAAGAATTTGGCCATGGTACTATTCTTGCTATTACATTTGTTTTTTACATCAGAGTTTGTAAAATAATTAAAACGTACCCCTTTGTGCATTAAATTAACATATTCTTTCCTGGCTTTTTCATATGTAGCCATATTCATATACATTGTCATTATTAAAATGCCCAATACGCATTCCATAATAATCCAGGGACTGCATTACTACCAACTTCCCCCCTTTGTCTGAGGGTTTAAACACTAATTGATCATTTCTGCTTAATTCTTTTAAACAATCCCATTCTTTTTTAGACATATATTCTATATCTTCTTTATATAATGCACTATAAAATTGTTGAATATTTTCATTCTTAAACAGGGGAATAAAATTACTCCTATTTACAACTCCCGTAGTGTCTAAGGTGCAATAAGCCCTGGCCTCCAAATCTCCAAAGAATGTTTGTTTCTTAATTTAAAGGTATGGTTATAGTTGTTTCCTGTTACGCTTAACACCTGTGGTGCCTCAAATGGTGACTTAGTGACCTTAGAAAGAAATGTTTGCACGACCACTGATCCTGACCCCAAAGAAACAGATGTCTAATCATTAGTCTATGTCACTTGATGTACAGGTGTGATGTACAAGTGACATATATAAGCTGCAGATGGAATAGACCTGTCATCAGTAAGTAGATGGACCCTGAATACTCAGTTCCATTAAAAACATAAATAAATAAGGAGGGGTGGGCAGGTTACTTCTCTCAGATTTTGACGATCATGCCACAACAGGATAATGGAAATATGGGGACTGATTAAAACCATTTCAAAGGTGGTTAACTAACCTTAAAGAATAAACTAGTGTAAATTAAAGGTAACATTACTCAATTTTGTTTGTGTACTACCCCCCCCCCCCCAACCACTAAGGGAAACTGAAATGTAAAACAAATCTGTATAAAGGTGATAATGGATATAACCTAAAAAAGTCAAAATAAAACCAATCTTGGAATATTCTTTGAGCGGAATATACCTAAAGAAGAGAAAGAGACACTCACATTAGGATATAGAGGGACTGACACAATGGGATGTTACATGCAGTTTTGGAAAGGATTTAAAGTAAGACATTGTTCTTTGAGAAGAGCTTCTTAGAACAGAAGAATAATGATAATTATCCTGGAAGGTTTCTGACTGCATCAGTAATTGCAGGATGTTACTTTTATTTAGTCTGAGGAATAGAAGAGACACATATTTTATGAATGTCACTTTTGCTATGTTTGCTATGTTCTTTATGTCAGTAATGAATGGGGAAAGAAATACAAACCTCTGTTAGGGGTAGGTATTGACAAAACATCACTGGGCAATGACATGACCAATATGACTGACCAGCAGGTACGAGCCAGTGAATATAAAAAGGCATGTATTATTAAATATGGCAAACATTCCAGCGAAGTGAAGAATATAATTTCAGCAAACTGGAATATATTGACTAGTGATCAGTCCATAAAAAATAAGCTTACGGATAGACCACACTTTGTTTTCAAAGCTGGTAATAATATTAAAAGGATTATTGAAATTAAATCTAAACATCAACAAAGTGGCAAGGCTCAGAGAACTAGAACTAAAAAATGTGGCCAATGTAATTTTTGCCAATATATACTGGATTCATCCAGTATAGTCCTCAAAAATTGCCTGAAAAGCAAGATTTGGTTTGCCGGTGGCAACTGCCTGACTAAGCATATAGTGTACTTAGGTGTGTGCCAAACATGCACGAGTTTCTATGTAGGGAAAACGGATCGTTGTTTGAAAAACAGAATTTATGATCACACATACTGTATCAGGAAGTGTGATGTTAACAACGCCCTGTCGAGGCATCTCATTAATAGCCCCAAATGCAAGATGTTTAAATTTGCAATATTGGATGTGGTTATCCCCAACCCATGAGGTGGTAATATTAAGGCGGTCGTGGGTGAGAAGGAGATTAGGTGGCAGATTAGGTTGGATGCAGCCACCCCCCCGGGGCTTAATGAGATGATTCCCACTAAACCCTTAGTTAAGGTGTAATTTAGTGCAATTGGCAATATATATAATATTAATTCATTTACATGTTCTGGTTATGTGTACTGTAGGCAGTACTTGTATATCTATTTGTCCCAGTTTTATGAATTCTATGTGTGTGTATATATATGAATTGCATTGATAATTGCCAACACATTGTCAATGCATAAGTTTATTTTATTATATTATATTTTTTCATTATGTACAAAAAATATTATTTTAAATTTGTCACATGCGACAGATAGGTGTTACTCTTCAACACAGTTTTATTATTTTAGAATAGTTATATAGTATTAAACATGTAATGTCTGTTGTTTTAGCTTAAGACATTTAAGGAACGCTTGATGTAATATCATGTAGTGAAATGCAAGGTACAGCTTTAAAATTTCAAATTATGTAAATGTTGATTATATAATTGATTAATTGTTGATTTGGGCGGTTTTCAAGCTTGTATATAAGGTATTTGCTTTTGTTAGATGTTGTTCTGATGAAGACAGTAGTGGACTGTGGAAAGCGCTTAACCATCTGTTGTGTCAATAAATTTTATTACTCGAGCATTGAGTCCGGTTTCCTGGTGTCGCTTTGCTGTTCCAGCTAGTTTTCCTGTTTGTTGACCACTGGGATCACTTTTTTGAATCTTGGAATATTCTTTGAGCGGAATATACCTAAAGAAGAGAAAGAGACACTCACATTAGGATATAGAGGGACTGACACAATGGGATGTTACATGCAGTTTTGGAAAGGATTTAAAGTAAGACATTGTTCTTTGAGAAGAGCTTCTTAGAACAGAAGAATAATGATAATTATCCTGGAAGGTTTCTGACTGCATCAGTAATTGCAGGATGTTACTTTTATTTAGTCTGAGGAATAGAAGAGACACATATTTTATGAATGTCACTTTTGCTATGTTAACGGTGGGGATCCAAAGGGAATTTTCAGTGTTTTTGTAGACGAAAACATACAAGTCAATGAAATGATGTGAAGCTGGGCTAGATAAATGTAAACAAAATTTTCTATGTTAAATACCCTAATTATGTTACAGGTAGATTTTGAAAGCAAGGTAGTGCTGAGGTAGTCAAGGAAGTACAGGATCATCTGATTTTTAAGGAGGGCTATGTTACTGACAGCATGGTGGAAACGATGAAAGGTAAGAGGCATATTTGATATATTTGTTGTAATCTATGCAGGTAGACACACTAAGTAGCTTCGAAGCACCATTTCTTCACTGTATGTTTGTACTTATGTGTAAAATTAAAGCTGATTCATTTTACTTGTATTTTGTTTAGAAACTTTGTTGGCTGTTGGACTGCACATATGTAGTGGTCCGGGCTGGATTATTTGGCAGTAGGATTCCCCATTCTTTAAAGGCCAGACTGTCCCCAGGGGATATAAACTGCTACGTTAACATTTTCAAAGAAAATGTAGCAACCCAGCAGGATATCTCTCCCAAGATCACGAGAAGGTTATACTCAATAGTTAATGATTGTTAATTAAATCATTTTGCTTTACCTTATCTGTTACGTTAAGTGATTCATTTACTTAAGTGCAGTGCCTTGCAAATCTGCAGACCTGATTATTAATTGTACTCAATTATTTATTGCCTTACATGAATGTGTTTACTAATCTGTGTAGTACATTGATCCATTGATTGGACTCTTCTCCTTCTCACAACATTGTTTCTGTTTATTAATTGGTCATGTCAGCCAGTTAATACTTATTTTCCAGATTAAGGTCTAAATGGCATTCTGAAGTGTTCCTTCCTTTTCTGTTGCTGTTAGCAAATATTTCCTGAAAGCTAAAGCTGACAGAACTGTTAACTTTGATGGACTCTCTTCTCTTCTGTTTAGCATGCTGTATCCTTTTAACACTACTGTGGCTGTGAATGAATAAATTGTGGGGGTGGGGTTGGCATTCCAGGACACTGCCAGTCCTATATACAACATTTGCTATATGTGGAACAGAATATGCAGGAGACTGCACAGCTTTATTTACTTTCTGCAACTGTATGACCTAATGGATGGCTGTATACCATCTCAGAAAGTGGCATGTATCAGCTGTCATGTTATAGCCCATGCTGAGTAGGGAATTATGTTATCAGTGTAAAAAGAGAAACCTACCACATCTCTAAACATAGCTCAGACAGACAATGCTAAAACGTAGGTGGAGCACTAACATTGGCTTTAAATCATGGTTGCTGTAAGGCTGTAGCTTTCTAAATGGTTTGAAAGTAATCATCTTAGATATCTTGTGCAGACATTAGACAGAGCTGCAAGCATTACTTGCAACTTTCTTCATCCTCAGAAACTACCTTTACTTCGACAAAACCCACACCCTGCTTGGTGTGGACTCAAAGGTCCAGTTTTTTTTTAATAGTGCAACCATCCCTGAATCATTTTTCAAAGCACAGTAACTGAGTTTGGCTTGTATATGTGTTTGTAGCAGATATTTTCTGGAGGAAGTCAATGTGGAGATTGAGAAGGAATTCAAGAAATCTTTGGGCAGTTTGTGTGTGTGTGTGTGTGTGTGTGTGTGTGTGTGTGTGTGCGTGCGCGCGAGTGTGCGCATGTGTGTGCGTGTTTCTGTGTGTGTGTGTGTGTGTGTGTGTGTGTGTGTGTGTGTGTGTGCGTGTTTCTGTGTGTGTGTGTGTGTGTGTGTGTGTGTGTGTGTGTGTGTGTGTGTGTGTGTGTGTGTGTGTGTGTAAGTCTTGAGGAGCTATGCTGCTTGCAGTAGAGTAGACGGTTATTTTATATACAGGGGAAACAACACACTGTCTCTCTCTCTCTCTCTTTCGGCTTTTCCCGGTTAGAGGTCGCCACAGCGGATCACCTTGTCTGCTTATGATAATGGTCACTGGGTACCATCAAAAAGTTATCGGACTTGTATTAATATTTTTTTATAACTGTCACATTTTAAAAGTAATCACTCCTGTGTGATTATTGTTATGGAGTACACCACATGACTATATCAGTATATCTCTCTTACACTTTGTCAGTACTACCTTTGTTGTTTTGTCATGGAATCAGTACCCCTCCAACTTATTGTGCAAGCTATGCAGATTTTTCCTAAAAAGTATTATACACTTCTGGAATCAGTAGTGAAGATCTTGTTAGGTGCAGCACAGATCTCCAATATTACCTAGCTGGCCTACATGGAAATATCTGAAAGAAGGTTAATGCCATGAGATCCTAATGAGTTTCATACTGTTTTTATAGATACGAGTCCCATGCATTCCACTTGCAAATTGGGAAACTTTTATCAAGCTCCCTTAACCAGATAATTCTACTGTGTCACTCCTAAAAATGGAAACATATACTTAATGGACTTGTCTGGTTTACAAGTGGATACATAAATTAACTCTAACATTGAAAAGACAAGTTTACTTTGTCTAAGGTTCCATATGCTTATACTTTCAAACGTGAGTCTTGAAATAGTTGTTTTTGTAACAGATGTTATCTGGAAATATAATATAGAGCAACTCAAAATAAGTTTCCAAGCGGGAAACAAAAGTGATAAAACATCCCAAAGCAACTGCCTTTTGGATGAACATTAGAAGGATTACCAATGGAACTCCTTAAATTCTAGTGGTGCAGCGGTTGGCATTGCCACCTCACAGCAAGAGGTTCTCTGGTTTGATTCTTGGCTGGAGTGCCTTCTGTGTGGAGTCTACATGTCTGCCCTGTGGTCGAGTGATGTTTAAAGACATGCAGGTAGGTGTGTGAGTGTGTGTGTGCCTTCTGTGAAGGTTGGGCACCGGGATGGCAATTCAACACTGTAAAAATCCACTTCCAATCAATAGAGGACCAGTGATCTGCTGTGGTGACCCCTGACTGGGAAAAGCCGAAAGACTTACTGATGGAATTCCTTAAACCCTAACCTTAGCCAGAAGAAGTGGCTACACCTTAGTGCTGTAGGATACAGTACCAGACCTCGTTTCCAGAACTGGAGTCATTGAACATTAGTAGGTTATCTTTCAGAAGAAGCTGCTTCTAGTTGTACCCTATAGTAGGCATACATAGGATAGAGAAACAAATGTCAGCACCCTTCAACAAAGGAAGCCCTTTGGGCTTATCATTGCACACAGATTTCAACACACTGGGTCAGTGGTTCACTGGGGAAAAGGTAACGTGCAGTGCAATAAAATGACACAATTATTCATAAAAACTATGTTCAGAACCCTCTTTTCATCTCTGATTTCTTCCCAGCAACTGAACTCTACTGCCCTGTTTGCTAGTCTCAGAGTCTCACAGATTTTGCAAAATGAACATATGTACTTTCATCTTCATTGTAAGGTATCATGTGTACTGTACAGTTTTCCACGAAAAGTAAAAAAAAAATATTTCTTATTTCTATAGGTAGGGAAAGAAACAGCTTAACAAAACTTTTCATTATTATGAAGCAAAATTAGAAATAATAATAGATGCAAACTCATTTTCACTTTATGGAATGTCATTGAGCTAAGCATGAAGCTAATCATATAAATACAGGTTGATTTAGCAAACTTCCCTCTTTGGATTCTTGAACTGCAACTGACATTCATCTCTCCTCTAGATGTTCAAGTCCAGTGTCTTCTGGTCCACTTTACGTCTCCTAATACTGCACAGTTGTCTTAAAGGAACCTTTAAGTACTTTAGCAGGTACAGCTTTGAACCTACATGTGGAATTCCAGGTGAAGTCTTAACTAAACTTAGAAAGACAGAACAGTGTGCCTTTACTCTCTGGTATCCATTGCATGTGCTGAACATCTGATGTTCCTTTTCTTTGCTACATTTTCCACATAATCAGAAGCCCTAAACATATATTATTTTTTTATTTACTGAGCTATTTAACACTCCCTTTTTGAAAAACTAATAGGTTTCTCCTCTTTTTAGACATGAATTCAAGCAGAAAATTTTTTGACCACTCTACTTTCTTAAATATGCTTTCTGAAAGCATTTCCCTAAGTTCCTAAAATCTTCCCTCACCTTCATGTCAGTTAAGTTTCTAGCCCTTACACATAAGAATATCCTGTACAAAGGCTGGCACCTTAAAGAAATGATCATAGATGGCATTGGCCCCTCCACTGGTGTCTGTCCACTGTTGTTCAGCCAGCTTACCCCTAACTCACTCGGGCACCACTCACACACTCGTAAAAAGAAAGTGACACAAGCAAGTAACCACAAAGAAAGACCTCAGAAGACCAGGAAGACTGTGACCAAATGTCAGATACCACTCCGAAATCGGACTTCAATAATAGTGGTATATTAAAGGACCAGCAATGATAATGATGGTAACAAAGTGAATTCACCAAAAACAGCGTGTCCAAAGAAAAAAGCCAGTAATTTAGAAGTCCAAAGTTGCTTTAATAATCCACAGACAATGTTCAAAAACGAGCGCTTTCGCCTGGCGCATCCCAGGCTTTATCAAGTTGTAACATATTGTGTGGCCATCCCCTTTATTTATACCACAGGATAGGCCATCCAATTAATTAATTAACAATTTTGTACATCAATTAATCAAATAAGTACTATTTTAAACAAATACACCTACACAATAATTAAAAAATACATGAAATAAAATAAATAAAATAACTAATACACTCTGTATGACAATTAAATTAACAATAATGCCAACATATGTTAAAAGTATGTGCACATACTTAATCCTTTGCATAAAATGCCTCAAACATAAATACTATATTAGCGTTAAAAAGATCTAAGAACTAGAGTATTTGTTGACCATTATCGGACACCCTACTATATAAAAATATAATATCAGTATTTATTTTGTTGAGAATTAAAAAACAACCTCATTTAGGGACTATATCACAGCGTAAAGATACTAAGTCACCCCTCCTTCAAACCAGCTGTCTAACAGTGTAATTAGCCTTAAAATATACGTTGCTTCCAATGAGAGCCAAAAGATGGTGACAATAGTGCTGAATAATAAAACGAATGTCTGACACATCATAATTTATTACTTCTAATTTTGAGTACGCTCTTAAGACTGACACTGTCGTTCAATCCAGGGAATCTCGTGGCATCTAGAACTAGTTGCCACATAAGTTCACGGTTTTCAAGAAGGTTCTCCCAGTCTCCCCCTCTAGGGTCATAACTGACCCTTTCAAGAATGAAAAATTTAATAACCATATTACTACACTTTAAAGAGTGCTTGAAAAAAGCGTTACTCTCTTTTTTCTTTTCGAAATCATATGTGTGTTCGTATATTCTTTTTCTAATGGTCCTAGTTGTTTTTCCCACATAAAATGCAGAGCACTCAACACATATGCCCAGATAAACCACCCCGAATGAATTACAATTAAAATGTTCCCGTGCTCTCAGCATACGGTTTCTAGATGGAATAAAGATGTGGTCGTCATTCAAGAGGAAGGAGCATTGGTTGCATGCCCCACATTTATACGAACCCTTCTTCCTAAGTGTGTTGGTACTGTTGGCAATGCAATAGTTGTGTCTAACTTGCTCAAACATGTCTTTTAAGTTCGTATCACGTTTCCTGATGAAATGTATTTTGTCTGGTAAAAAAGATTTAATGTCATCTTGGGATGTTAATATGGGCCAGAACATATTCATTGTATTTTCAATACATTCTGAATCCTCAGAGAAAGTGTATACAAAGCCTCTAGAGGTATCTGTATGCCCCTGTTTATTATTGCTAGGTAACGGAAGACCATGTCCTAGGAGTGGGGGATAATGTAAATCTCTTTTTGCTTTGATTTCAGCCACACATGCATTAACCAACCAACTAGGATACCCTCTCTCTTCAAATAAGGTAGCTATGCACAAAATTTCATTCAAAAATAAATTCAAGGTACTACACATTCTTGAGGCTCGTATCATCTGTCCTCTGACTATTCCTCTTTTAGTGTAATGCGGATGGAAACTGTCAAAATGTAAAAATGCATTCGAAAATGTTTCCTTTCTGAAAATCTGGGATGTAAATGTATTATTGCTCCTGTCCTTCACAAGAGCCACATCCAAATAATGGAGGGAATGCTCACTGAGTTTGTAAGTAAAAGCTAAAAAATTGGTGGAAGAACTGATATAGTTGTAAAATTCCAGGAAACTATCTTTAGAACCTTGCCATAATAAACAAATGTCATCCAGGTAGCGCTTATAAAAAATAATATTGTTCTTCCAGTCAGATGCATGGATGACCGTAGTCTCCCATTTATGTAATACAATGTTAGCATAGGAGGAGGCACATGGAGCACCCATGGCCACCCCCTTGCACTGTCTGAAAAATTCCCCACTGAAAAAAATTTAATTATTATTCAGAATAATTTCCATAAATTCAACTATTAAGTTGACCATATTACTATTTAACCCTGATTCAGTAACAAGAATCTCCGTGAACCACTCAATACCAATACTATGGGGTATACTGGGGAACAATTCGATAACATCAATGGTTATCATTAAAAGATCCGAATGATAGCTATCCATGGGAATGCTGGCTAAGAATTCCCAAGAATCCTTGCAAATATGGGGGAGTGAAGAGACAAAGCTTTTTAAACTGTGTTCCACAAATTTACTCAAAGGCTCCGTGATGCCACCTGCCCCTGATACCACCGGACGAAATTTAAGGGGTTCTAACCCTTTATGAACTTTCGGAATTCCGAATATGATCGGAATTTTAGGGTTAGAAACATGTAAGAAATTAAATAGCCTCTCATTAATACATCCTTGTAGTAAATGATCTTTCATCAAATAATTAATCTTAGCATATGCTACATTAACTTCATTCCTAGATACTTGTTCATATGTATTAGTGTCCTGTAATATGCCATGCATATAGTTTTCATAATCAAAGCAGTGCATCAAGATCACCCCTCCCCCTTTATCTGCTTTCATTACTCGGATTCTGTTATTTCTCAAATTGTTCACCACCTCCTCCAAGTTGGCATCAAAATTGTTAATACTTGAATTGTAGGATTTACCACAATTTTTTCTAAGTTCTTTTTCCACTAACTCCTCATAAGTTCTTAGACTAGGGTGGGTGGGTGGGTTGAAAGTACTACTTCTGTGTATTGCACTATCAATGACATTTTGGCCTTTGAAATAGATAAACTCCTAATAAACAATTTTAGTTCCACCAATAATTTAGGTAAATAAGCTGATTTAGCAGGGACAAAATGAAGACCTTTGATAAATAGTTCAAAATAGTCAGGAGTTATATTTTGTTCAGTAAAATTGTAAAGGGTAAAATTGTTGTTGGTCACCACCTTACAATTACTGCCAGATTCAATAATTTCTTCATTAGAGGAACCATCAATTGTAGAAATTGTCTGTGCCCCCTCCCACAATTCTGCTGGTGATAGAGCTACTTCCCTCCCACTTGTCTGCCCAAAGGTAGAAATGTTATTAGAACCCACCAACCATTCACTGCCAGATGCATTAATTACTTCATTAGATCGACCATCAAGTGTAGAAGTTATCTGCGCCCCCTCCCCCAATTCTGTTGGTAATAAGACTGATTCCTCCCCATTGGTCTGCCCTGGGGGAACTGAAAAAAATGAGGAGAACTATTACCTCCCTTTTGCGCTAACCGCTCACTCCTCCTTGGGGGGTCCACGTCAGGAGTGTTAATGACGTTGTCATTCCCTGCCAAGCTGTCAACATTCGTGTGACTTATTGTATTTAAATTATGACCCATTGGTAAGGGATAAGCTCTACCATCTCTGTATTCGAGTAGGTCCCTTTCCAACTTTTTAGTTTTTCTATCCAATACCTTTTAGCAATGTTGGTCTACTTCAAGAAATAGTTCATCGTATTTCTTTTTGTACCCTAAAAAGTTTTTGTGCTTTACAATCGTGTCATTGAGTACAGTTAACTCATTAAACATATATTATTTTTTTATTTACTGAGCTATTTAACACTCCCTTTTTGAAAAACTAATAGGTTTCTCCTCTTTTTAGACATGAATTCAAGCAGAAAATTTTTTGACCACTCTACTTTCTTAAATATGCTTTCTGAAAGCATTTCCCTAAGTTCCTAAAATCTTCCCTCACCTTCATGTCAGTTAAGTTTCTAGCCCTTACACATAAGAATATCCTGTACAAAGGCTGGCACCTTAAAGAAATGATCATAGATGGCATTGGCCCCTCCACTGGTGTCTGTCCACTGTTGTTCAGCCAGCTTACCCCTAACTCACTCGGGCACCACTCACACACTCCTCACTCACCCAGGTACCACTCACACATCCCTCATTCACCTGGGCACCACTCACACTCCTCTCATTCACCCATGCACCACTTCCACACCACTCACTCACCCAGGCACCACTCACACATACCCCTCACTCACCCAGGCACCACTCACACACCTTTCACTCACCCAGGCACCACTCACATACCACTCACTCACCCAAGCACCACTCACACACCCCTCACTCACCCAGGCACCACTCACCCAGGCACCACTCATACACCCCTCACTCACCCAGGTACCACTTCCACACCACTCACTCACCATTTTTATACCCTCCTTCTATATCTTCCACTTTTCTGTTAGACATTTAATAAAAGAAGATTAATAGCAAAAAGGCTTGATATCAGTAGTTGACGACTCAGCAGTTATGGATGGCTTCTCTCCAAAGTAATGTTTATTTGCATGCTCTCAGTGCTTTTTCTTATGATAGCATTATTCATAGTTTTAACTCCTGAATGAATTTTAGCATGTAGGTACATTAAGTCTAATTTTGGACATTGTAGCAGGGGTTGCCCACAGACATTTTCTCCTCTTCTGTCAATGTGTGTAGCTGTTCCTTATTATTTGTTAGCAGAACCTAGCCTACTTCTCGTGGTAGACTTTTCTTGTTTTGATAACTGCCTTTTTTCACCTTCTCATACATGAGGTAGCATACTCTTTCTAGATTGATAGCTGTGTTTCAGGTTCTATTACTCAACTCCAGCCATAATGGGAATTCTAGTATTTAACTGGTTTAACTGGTAGGCTCACTGAATTTACAAAGTAATTCCATTATCCTGCTCTCTGCTGCAAAACTGGTTCCAGTTCTTATTTATTAATTTACTTACTTACTTTACTAACTAGGTAAACAGGCTGGTGTAAAGATCATTTTCAGTCATGACTCCGGTCATAAGGATTAGGATACATGTGGTATATGCTGCTTCTTAAACTGTGGCTTTATCTACTGGAATATATCTGCAGTCACTTTTATGAACATTAATTTTTCCTCTTTTCCCCATAATTATAAATGAAAAAAGTGATTTATCAGTGTTTATCTGGTGGTGGCAAGGGAGATGCTAGCATTTTTTTCATGTAAATACAGTGGCTGGCTAGTAATTCACCATCAAAATGATCAGGGCATCAATATGTTTTAGTTTTTTTTTACTCACCCATATTCATCTATGTTACACTACAGCAGTGATCTTGACAAAATGTACTCGTTAAAAAGACATATGCATTTCAATATGGAATCTACTAGACATAAATCAAGGTAACTGTAGTATTTAGCCTTTGATCCATGTGAAAAGTTTAACCCTGTAGTTGCCCACATAGATATACACATCTGCTGTGCAGACCTAGACCACAAATCTGCAATGCCATTTTTACATCTGAAGTGTTGTCACTAGATTCTCGGACACCAATACCCATATAACATTTGTTTTACCTTGTCTTCATTTTATCATTATATTTTGCTAGCATCTTAAAGGATCTGTATATTTTTTAACAAGAAAATAAGTGATAACTGAGAAAAGTATTATGTATCAGCAAATGCATAATAAAATAAGTTGTCGGTGCAAGCAATGGCTCCATTTAGTGTCATCAAGCAGTGAATGTATATAGATAAATACATAAAAAATTCAATGAAATGCATAAAACAAAACTTACTCATAATTACAAACAAAGCTTTTAGTCATGCTCAGAGATGTCCACATCCCTTACACTAGAATTAATACCAGTTTTACACCCCCTAACCTTAAATGTAACACCAGCCCATACCAAGTCTCTCTGCTAAGATACCAAGGTCAGATGCTGCATTAGAGAAATACTGCATAAATACATTTGACCATTGGTGCTTGCAAATTTAAGCTCTGCCCAAACCCAATCTATGTGCTAAGATATCAGGGTCAAATACTTCATTAAATAACTACTGCACAGATACATATCATCATTTAATTAGTTCAGTCATTCACTGCAACGCTTGGCATAACCAAATTCACAAAAATGCCTTCTGACAATGTTGCTTATGATCAACTTTTCAGCTATTGCCAGTGGTACCTGTTGTTAAGAATGTAGCATCATATGGTGCCACAGAAGTAATGCAACCAACAACTTTAATATCAGTATTTCAAGATATATTTGTCAGAGGGAGACTGATACGAAAAGTTGTACATAATTTACTGTAAGTATAATGGTTTGCTTTGGTAGATTTGAATGATATATTTCTACTTTGTCATCAGAAATCATACCATATATCCCATTTGCAGGTTACTGGTTCCACTCATTAAAATCGCTTCTGTGTCTACCACTTCCAGAGTTTTCAGTTAAGAGAAGCAAATGGTTTGTACTGCTGTTGCTGATAAAGAACTTGTGCAAACATTAGGTTATGAATGAATTGCAAGTGGCTCATAATATCTCCCCAAATGGAATGAGTCTTAACAGTTTGACAGCTGCTCTTCTACTGTTCCAACTCTAGTGTCCATTTTGACTTAACCACGGATAGCATATGCCATTTTAGAAAGCTGTGATGGCCTTAAGTTACATCACATGCCATTTCCATTGAGTGACAGCATTTTTTTGTCATTTTTTTTATACAGATTTTTTGGTTTCACATGCCATGCTTCTCCTGTTATTGTTCCATCATTTCTACCCTTTACTGAAATCTTCACCATACGTTGGAACGTCAAATTGTAGTTTCTTCTGTAGGGTCTCAGTTTCAAGTAATATAAATTCACAAACTCTGCCCACCATAGACCATGTGGTTCTTATCGATTCTGATAGCATATGACTGCAGCACAGAATATTTTTTAAAGCTATATTAAATATTGTCATAAGACCTTAGATGACACCCCTACTTAAAAAAATGACAATCTGAAAGGTACAGATTGCATTAACAGATCCATAAATAATACAATGATGTGACTAGTGAAAATTCCACCCTCACTCTCTAACTGTCTTGCCATTCCTCTGAGATTACCACAAATGAAAATGAAATTTATTTATTTACACTAGTTGAGCAGGTTAGTCACATTAGGCCAATGGCTTCTTTTCAGAGTAGACCCTTAGAGGTATTCATACTGAGTAGGGGAAATTTGGACAGCATACCAGAGAACTTCCCTTAATCTTTTTTTTCAGTAATCACTGTGGGATATTTTACATACTCCTTGAACTGCAACCAATTTCAGCAGATGTTTCAGTTTAACAATTCGTATGATGGACAACCCACACAGGAGTGCAGGAGCTCCCTTAAGCTGTATTGCAATATCTATAATAACTACCTGGTGTGTAAATAGAACCCATAGCTTTTGCACCAAAGGTGAGTATCCTTTTATTCCTACCATGCAAGCCCAGTACAGCGATAACTCCTCCATGATCAACTTTTTCCTGCTTTACCATGTACCTTAAGCCATCTGATGTGATGGTCTTTTGTGAGTTATTTCTGAACTGTCTGATGGATGTGCAGATCCAAGAGGTCTGAATCTGATTAATTACTGAGCTTCAAATATAGTGATGGTATAATACAATAATGTAAGAGTGACTGAGTTAACAATAGAAACAACATTTGTTTGTAATGATTTATTAGGTAATCCCTGTAACACTCTCTAGGGTTGTACATTTTTCTATAATAACATGACTCCTGAAAGAATTCAGACTTGGATTATGCTTCCAAGCAGTGCAATGACAATGATGTTAACAAAATAACAAGGCAGAACTTGGTACATGTTTTATAGATTTGTGACTCGTCGACAACAGAAAAATGATAAATAATTAGCAGACAACACCTTGAACTTGTTGTATTACAATAAAACAAAGAACTACTATATTTTAATGTGTCACTCTTTGTGTTTTTTCCTAAGGGTACAACTTATTGCTTGTTCACATTATCTATTTATGCTGCACACTAGACATATATAACAAAAGAGGAGTTTTGAAATAATATGCAACTGCAGAACGTAAGCTAAAACACCAAATGATATTGCTCATAGGTCAGAAGTAGAAAAGTGATGTAATAAGGACTGCAGAAGTAGAAACAAATTATTTGTAGAAAATTACCTTTAGGATTCCTGTAGTACTCTTTTATAGAGAGAAAGAACTGGAAGCCAACAGGCTTTGTTCCTCACTGTAATTCCCAAGCTTGTAGGGATATTTTTGTCACATTTTTGAAAGACAACCATTTTCTAGACCTTTTCCAGGAAAATGTTACTACAGCAGTTTTTTTTTTGTTAACTCATCAACAACTATGTGGTGTGGAATGCCACACCTCCAACAGTCTATTAACATCTTGCTTTCCAGAGCATTTTCTTCAAAATAAACTTAAAAAAAACATGAGGGATAAATACATATTTTGTAAACAGGAAAACCTATTACAATTGCATAAATTGCAATGTTATAAGTAATAAACATTTTTACAGTAATAATACTGAGTAAATTCATAGTCTTTCCATTAATACAAAAATATATTGTAATGCACACAGCCCCCAAATTGTATTTTTTGCCAAACTTTCACAAACAAATGTTCATATCTTGTCCATCCTAGACATATATCGTTAGAACATTTTTGTTAACCAGACATATGCTGTCCTATGACAGCAAGAAATTCCTCTTAGAACGCATTTTTATTGAAAGATTTACAGAACTGTATAATTAGCAATATTAACACTGAATATCTCTCAAGCTGTGCAAGTTACAGTGCAAATGTCAAAGAATGTTTTCTTCAACAACATCCAAGCTTTCACCTGATATCATGCAACAGTTTGTAAGTCACTTGTTTTTTGAAGTATTAAGTATATATGGAAATGTTGTTTATTTTACTAATTACTAACAAACAACTAACAATATATCAGGTATAGTGGGATATAAATGGACTTTGACAATGAATTTCCATGTCTCCCATCATGGCATATCACATCATACTCTTCAATAATATGTGGGACTCTCAGTTAAGATAACATAAATATGAAATATGAATAATAAGTGACAAGTAATGATTAATTTCTCTACTGTAACACATCCAAGATTAACAGTCTTTCAGTCATTGTGTCAATAAATCATTGCACTTTCTAACACTGCCTATAATTAGCTGGTAAGTTGCTTAGTTAAAGAGGCAAGGCCCCAAAAAAGGTTTGGACACCATATGGTACTATGGGTGTGAACTGGAAATATACAAAAAGGCATTATGTGTGTCTCTCTGCAATTATTTTGCTGTAGAGGGGGTGTTGGTATCACTTCTTTGTTATCTGATATTTAATAGCCTAGAGGGATTCCTCTGTACTTTTTTTCTGTTTCCTAATTGTGTGTTTCTGAACAGTGTGCTGTATGTCTCTCTGCAATTATTTTGCTATAGAGGGGGTGTTGGTATCACTTCTTTGTTATCTTATATTTAATAGCCTAGAGGGATTCCTCTGTAATTTAAGTGCTAGCCACAAAGTTTAAGAAATCATTTTATGCTCAACTCCTGAGAGACTTGCTTGGCTACAAGCATCTGCATTATCAGCTGAAGCTAAGTGAAACTTGCAGTAGTAAATTTTAGTATTTTGTTAAGTACAAACTTGCAGTTTTAAAAGTACAGTATTTTCATTGTTTTCTGTTTCCTAATTGTGTGATTCTGAACAGAGTGCTGTGTGTTTCTCTGAAGTTAGTTCTTGTGTTGGTCTTAGTGTTGGTGGCTCTGGAATTGCCCGGCCCTCCTGTAAGTCTGTATTAGAACACTCCTCCTGGGTCCATCTCATTTGCTCACTTAACTGAGTACAGTGAGATCATATTCTGAGTCTAGTGTTCAATCTACTTAATACAGAGAAAAGATTTGAGAAGGCCAGCCCACTTAGGTTCTTCCTTCCTCTCTTGTTGCCCTAAAAAAAAAAAAAAAAAAAAAAAAAAAAATTTGCACTTTTTTCATTTGCTTTTGATGTAGTTGTGTTTCCTCCTACTCTATTTTGCTTTTCTTAAAAGTACTCAATTTTATTTATTCTGCTGCATTTATTACTGCTTGGTCGTAGCCTGATTAAATTGTAACTGTTATTCTAAGTCTTTTGGTTTTGGGCTTCATACAGGCTGTTTTACATTAAGAAGGTTTGTGGTCTGCACTGTTGTGGCAGGACAGGTAGCTTACATCCTTCTAAGCTGGGAATTGCTGATTGAAGGCCCAGTGTCTTCTATTCTAAAAGTCTATTAGTTCTGGTTAAGCACTTGGGCTTCAGGCCAGTTATTCTACATTAAGAAGGTTTGTGGTCTGCACTCTTGTGGGAGGAGAGGCTGGATTCTGCCCTTCTGAGCTGGGAATTTCTGGTCACAGGCTTATTGTGACTGCTTATTTGAACTGTTTCTTTATGAAATTGGTGTGCCTTGTTGCTGTAGCATAGACCAGATTCAGGCCTGCTAAATCTAGCTTTGTTTGTATAACTTGAAGCACTGATCCAGGCCATCTTTTTTGGAGAAGGTTCCCCTGCACCCTAGTAAGCAGGGGTGTGCAGTTAGAACTTGTCTGATTGAAGACTGCTGGAAGAGGGCTCGGTTTTGAGCTTTTTTCTGGTTAATTGGGTAACTTGTTTAAATCAGTTTGTTTGTTTTATATATATATATATATATATATATATATATATATATATATATATATATAAAATTGCACTTTATTCATCTGCTTTTACTGTATTTGTGTTTCTTCCTACTTTATTACTGGGGGCATTGACTACAATTCTGATCTGTGATATATAACAATAATTATCCCTTTTCTGTGCTTTTAAATGGTTTTTCTGAGTGTATCTGCTTTATTTTCTGGAAAAAAATATATATACATATATATATACTTGTTTTCCGCCTTTCTAAGCTAGTATAGTCCAGTTTTCAGGTTAGTGCTGAATTCAGGGCTGTGTTACAAATCTCTGTGTTTGCCCATACCTTACTTGGATAGAAGGAAGTTTCTTTGTTCACCTGTGAGAGAGGGGAGCTTTGAGCAGCTTATCTGTCCCTGGAGGAGTGGTTTCAGCCCAGAAATTAGTAGTTTATTGGCCATTTTGGGCTAATTTCTATCTCTTTCATTTCCCTGCAATAAATACCATATTTGCCTGGTTTTGCGCACCGGGCAACACTGGTTAGCTAGGGTAAAACTATTCCTGGCTCCACAAAGTCTCCTCTTCAATTTTTCCCTTGGAACTAGACAAACGTTCAACTTAAGCACTTAAGCCATTCATTTCTCAGCCCAGCACTTGCTCAAAACTTATAGCAAGCACTTAAAAACCCTAGCACTAGACCCTCATGTACTGTACAGAAGGACAAGGCTCTCTATTTGACCTTACCAGCCATGCAATAAAACAGTTCACTGTACCTATCCAGGCATGTCCAAAGGGCAGTTTCAGGTGTACTCTCCAGTCCAACTGGTGAATCTGGGTATTTTGAGGCAATGTTACAACTGCCTCATGTACACAGAAAACCCCCTCCTCCTACCACCAAACACTAATACATGCGAGAGATGCAGTCATACAGCCATACTAGAGGCTAAGCTCTCTCAACCCAAGACTGGATCAGACAGTCAAGAGGAGAAAAGTAATACTTGCATCACACCATCAGTCTTACATAGACCCATTAAACCAGCACCGGCAAAAAACACACATAAATACACAAAAACATACTCGGACGCTCTAAATAAAAATCTTCAAAACCAATAGAGACTTCCAAAGCAAACATCCAAGCAACCTCCACGCCCCAACACAAACCATGAAACACATACTTCACAAAACCAGTGTGCCATGCAATCACAGCCCTTAAGGTAAAATAACATACCCAACATACTAGTAATAGGTGACTCTATAGTCAGGCACACTGACGTACCACTCACTAGTCTGAATAAGGAGAAAGTTACTGTTAGCTGCCTGTTGGGTACCAGGATCCACCACATAACACAAGCACTCAGGTCACTCCAGAACAAGTACAAATATGACTCTCTTATTGTCCATGTTGGTGTGAATGACCTGAGCCGTACCTCCCTGGACTACATGAAAAGAGACATGGAAGAGCTCTCTGATCATGTAGCTCAGGCTGGTATAACCCTGACCCTGAGCAGCATCCTGCCCTCACCAAGAATGAAACCAAGGTATAAAGAAAGAATTCTCGATTTCAACAATTGGATAAGTTTCTGGTGTCATTCATAGGGGATCCAGTGTCTGTCCACCTGGGATGGCATGCTCGACAAGCCACGCTGCTTTGCTAGAGATGGCTTGCACCTGTCACCCTTAGGCTTTTGAATACTTGCCAAGGCTCTTGCCACCCCCATAGTGCCTTTTTTTGGCAAGGTTCAAAAGACAAACCCATTGCCGTAAATAGCACAAGTAACAAAAAACTGAGGGTAATGCTACTCAATGCCAAAAGTCTAAACCTCAAAATGCGTACACTCGAGGCACTCTATGGAGAAAATAGATATATATGCAGTAACAGAAACCTGGTTTAAGGCTCCAGAGAGCATCCCAGCAATACCAGACTATAACTCATACCATACATTTCAGCCACAGAACCCAAACCGAAATACAAAAGGTGGGGGCATATCCATATTCATTAAGGATACCCACACCTCCAGGTTAGTGGCACAGCACGATGCTTCAGAGATCATCCACGTGCAACTAACAATGGGCAAAACTGCAATTCAAATTGTAGTTTGCTACAAATCACCCACCATGTCCCAGGACCCCCATTCCGCATTTCTGGAAACACTGGGAAACATAAAGGTCCTACCAAACACCCTAATATTGGGTGATTTCAATTACCCAAACATTAACTGGGAGAACTACTCAAATACTAACTCCCTTGCCCAACTTTTCCTAGAATTTATAAACTCAAACGCCCTGGTTCAACTGGTCAACACTCTCACCAGAGGTGACAACATATTGGACCTGGTCATCACCAACCTGGGCAACCGGTGTTCCACACCAGAGGTCAACCCCTCACTGGTTAGATCTGACCATAAACAAATCACTTTGGATATCCATATTCCACCCCCACCCCCGGACAAGAAAGCCACCATAAAAAACTTTCCAAAAGCAAACTTTACGTTACTTAAGACCAAGGTGGAAAGTTTCAAAGCCCCCATCCTGAAGGATAACACTGTCTAAGCTGCAAAATCCTTTACTAATGCATTCTATGGGCAGCTACAAGAATACATGGATCGTGCCATCCCAAGCAAAACCAAGACTCACTCCTCCAAGAAAAGGAAATCAGTCTGGTGGACCCCTGCCATAAACAAGCTATACAATAGAAGGAGGAAACTAGTACAGAAAATAGTGAAATCCCAAGAAGGGAAGACATCCCTGATCAGTATCAGCAAGAAACTACGATACCTCATAAAAATCATCCAAGGCGAGCTTTGAAAGAAAAATTGCCAGGGACTACAAAGATAACCACAAGGCATTCTTTAGCTATGTCAAGAATCTAAGTGACAATGCACAGATCTGCTCGGAGTTAATGCAGAATGGCACAAAATACACAGAACCGACCGATATCACCAACATCCTGGCAGACAGGTTCAGTGCAAACTTCACCCCCCTCTCACCCCCAAAAGGGCCCATAACCATACTAGAAGAATGTAGAGTCCCTGAAATCACAGACACTCAGGTTAAAACAGCCCTCTCCAAAGCCAGAAACTCAGCATCAGTGGGACCGGATGGTGTCCCAGGCTGCATCCTACATGAGCTCAAAGACAAAGTAACCCCTCACCTAAACACACTGTTCAAACTCAGCCTCTCCACAGGCTACATACCCATAGAGTGGTGCACAGCAACGTTTATTCCACTCCACAAAGGTGGAGCCACAACAGACCCCAGGAACTATCACCCTATATGCCTGACTAGCTTTGTATGCAAGGCTATGGAGCGCATCATCATGGAAATCATTAACAGAGACATTGGGAACCTCCAAACACTGGATCCTACCCAGTTTGGCTTTGTTAAGGGCAGATCATGCCTCCTAAACCTGGTGGACTTCTCTGAGACAGTTATCAAGGCTATATGCGAGGGAAAGGTGGTACACACAGCCTACCTAGACCTCACTAAGGCCTTCGATACCATTCCCCATTCTGGTATTATAGACAAGCTCACCAGCCTGAACATAAATCCCTACGTCACAAGATGGGTTGCCAACTGGCTCACAGACAGAACCCACATGGTGACAGTTGCGGGAGCTAGGTCCGTCTCTAAACCGGTTACAAGTGGTGTTCCCCAGGGCTCAGTCCTAGAACCCCTCCTGTTCGGCATATACTTCTCAGAGGTACAGGCAAGCACAGGAGGACTATGGCTAACCAAGTTCGCAGAGGACTGCAAACTAGGGGCTATAACTGACTCTCCGGCTGACACAGACATCCTTCAAAAGGGTCTCACTGAGACAGATACCTGGTGTCAAAATCATGGCCTCAAGCTAAATTTCAAAAAGTGCATAGTCATCCCCTTTGGAAAAAGCAAAGTACCCACAAACTGCCACATAGGTGGCAGTCCCCTAAATAAGGAAGACATAATAAGGGATCTGGGGACCCAAGTAGATAGTAATCTCACCTTTGATAATCACTTTGCCAAAGAGGTTAGAAAATCCTTCTACGTGACCCACCTAATCACAAAAGGGTTCGCATCCAGAGGAAAAGAGGTCATTGTGCCTCTCTACTCATCACTCATCAGACCCATCTTAGAGTACAACACCCCATTTGAGATGTACCTTACAAGACACCTGCAACAGCTGGATCCAAGAGGATCAATGGCTTCAAACAGATGCCCTATGCAACTCGACTGAAGAAACTCCAGTTGTACTCGGTTGCATATAGCTTACTCAGAGGTGATCTCTGCCTGACATACAAGGCCATGTCCAACCCAGAATTGATGGACATGCTCCACCTAAAGAAAACCTTATCCCCTCGAGCCATATGCTGTAGGCATCTAAACCTCACCACAACAATAAATAGGACGTGCTGGAGGGATAGATTCCTGTCCCAGAGACTTCCCATGCTTTGGACTAAGATTCCAATCTACATTAGGCAGAGCTCCTTGCTAACACTCTTCAAAAGAAACGTTGATGAGTGGATGGGAAACAGAAAGTTTACCTCGGGGATCACTTCAGTGGGTCTGCTGGACAGAGGCACAGAGAACTAATCTAAGGGGATGGTGAAAGCCAACACATTCTGGCTAGGCTTATAAATGCCTTCGGGCAGATAGCCTAGTACCCACCTATGAACTTATGAACCTATGAACCATAGCTCTTGCTTCACCAAGTACACTTAAGCTGCCATGTGGTTAAACATAATGCTTGTTATGGACAAACTTTACATTCAAATCTCCCTGTAGGCAAAAATAAACATCAGGGTATTAATGACTTCCACCACTTCCAAAATACTCATCGTATTAATCATATCACCAAATACACTTGTTTCCTTGTCTTCACAGTGTGATATTATTGTAAAATAATATCTGTTGAACATCTTTTTGCAAATCAACACCCTGTTTTCAGAATGCTCATATGATCTCTGTTAATTATGTTTCTGTAAATACATGTTGTTTAATGATTTAACGTGCATACAAGCTCATAGCCTTAAAGTATGTATTAATAAATATCATATGATAAGTTTGATAAGAGAGACTGCATGTGGACTTCAGTATTTCTTCTTGGGTGGAAAAATACTGGAACAGCTTCTTTCATTTAAGCTGAGTTGTGGACATGTCCAGCGTGTGAATTTCAAATGATAGGTTTAAGAAAGTGTGCATGTGGATTTCTATATTTCAGATTAGATGAGGGAAAAACTAGAGCAGTTTTATGCATTTTATCTTAAGCTGAGTTAAAGAAATGTAACAGCATGTTGTAGAAATGCCAGAGATATGGACAAGTAATGATGCTGTAGTGACAAACATGTGCAGTGGAAAAGTATGATGATGAATGCAAAATGTGGGAGAAAATTACGTGTGTGTGTGTGTGTGTGTGTGTGTGTGTGTGTGTGTGTGTGTGTGTGTCTGTGTGTGTGTGTATATATATATATATATGTTGAATTTAAATAACCAGCTGAGAATTTGGAGAAATTACCTCTGAGGAGCTAAGAGAAATCTTATACCACACTTTCTTCTGGGAAAAGTATAGTGGGACTGGATAAACAACTAAAAATTGAGGAATACTATAAATTAAACAGAACATACATGTTGTAATGTTCACAGAATTTATAAAATTTATTTTTGTGCTGCTCTTCTAGGACATGACGCTCTTTAATATTTAAAAAATATTTTAAGGTGATTATCTGGTATATATATAACAATAGCATCTGTGTGACACTGTGAATGTAGTCTGGCATATCTGTAAATTATTGAGAAATAATCTATCAAGCCTGATTGCACTGGCATGAGCATGACATCATACTTCATATGAGGTCATTGTATTGTACTGTAAAGTAAGGTTGAGTCACAGTAAAGCAAAAACTTGACAAAGCATAAATAATAGCTCTACGGCTCATGACTCACATGGAGATACAGAATGTAAAATATATAACTGAAGCAACAAATGTCAAGTAGTTTTTGTATGCTTGCTTCACTGAATCCAGAATTTTCAACAAGCAAATGTGAACAACCAACTCCTCTGTCCTTACAGAGCAAATTTGTGGACGTATACTTCATATTTCAGTTTTTTTTAAATTACCTCTTTACTCTTTCTTCATCTTTGGCAGAAGCTGTTGTCTTAGATTTTGTCTGTTAACGTATACATGTGTAAAGAATCTTGTTGAAAAAGTTTTCTTTCATGTGATACTAACATCACAGATTTTACTATGAGGTGTATGGTGAAGAGAGAGGTGGTGATGGCTAAGGATAAGGTGTGTGGTGAGTTGTATGAAAGGTTGAAGACTAAGGAGAAAGAAAAGGATGTATACCAATTGGCTAAACAGAGGGACCGAGGTGGGAAAGATGTGTAGCAGGTTAGGGTGATAAAGGATAACAAGGGAAATGTACTCACAGGTGAGGAGAGTGTGTTGAGAAGATGGTAAGAGTACTCTGAGGGGCTGATGAATGAAGAGAATGAGGGACAGAGAGATAGCTGGATGATGTGGGGATAGTGAATCAGGAAGTGCAGCAGATTACCAAGGAGGAAGTAAGGAGTGCTATGAAGAGGATGAAGAAAGGAAAGGCTACTGTTCCAGATGACATACCTGTGGAAGCATGGATATGTTTAGGAGGAATGGCAGAGGTTTTTTAACCAGATTGTTTAACAAAATCTTTGAAAGTGAGAGGATGCCTGAGGAGTGGATAAGCAGTGCACTGGTGCTGATTTTTAAGAATAAGGGTGATATACAGAGCTGTACTAACTGCAGAGGAATACAATTGATCAGCCACAGCATGAAGTTATGGGAAAGAGTCATGGAAGTTAGGTTAACAAAGGAAGTGTGATGATTAGTCAGCAGCAGTCTGGTTTCATGCCAGGAAAGAGCACTGCAGATCTTTGCCCAGAGGGTGTTGATGGAGAAATATAGAGAAGGTCAGAAGGAGTTGCATTGTGTCTTTGTGGACTTAGAGAAAGCATATGACAGGGTGCCTTGAGATGAGTTGTGGTATTGTATGAGGAAGTCAGGAGTGGCAGAGAAGTATGTAAGAGTGGTATAGGATATGTACGAGGGCAGTGTTACAGTGGTGAGATGTACAAAATGTAAGAGAGACGGATGTGTTCAAGGTGGAGATGGGATTACATCAAGGATCAGCTCTGAGCCCTTTCTTATATATGCAATGGTGATGAACTGGTTGACAGATGAGATCAGACAGGAGTCCCGTGGACTACGATGTTTGCAGATGACATTGTAATTTGTAGTGAGAGTAGGAAATAGGTTGAGAAGACCCTGGAGATGTGGAGATATGTTCTAGATAGGAGAGGAATGAAGGTCAGCAGGACTAAGAGAGATTACATGTGTCTGAATGAGATGGAGAACAGAGGAATGGTGAGGATGCAGAGTGTAGAGTTGGCGAAGGTGGACGAGTTTAAATACTTGGTATCAACAGTTCAGAGTAATGGTGAGTGTGGAAGAGATGAAGAAGTGAGTTTCAGGCAGGATGGAGTGGGTGCAGAAGAGTGTCAGGAGTGATTTGTGACAGATGGGTACCAGTAAGAGTAAAAGGGAAGGTCTACAAGATGGTAATGAGACAAGCTATACTATATGGGTTGGAGATGGTGGCACTGATGAAAAGACAGGAGTCAGAGCTGGAGGTGGAGAGTTAAAGTTGTTAAGATTTGCACTGGGTGTGACAAGGATGGATAGGATTAGAAATGAGCATATTATAGGGTCAGCTCAAGTTGGACGGTTTGGAAACAAAGCCAGAAAGGCGAGATTGTGTTGGTTTTCAGATGTGCTGAGGAGGGATGCTGGGTATATTGAGAGAAGGATGCTAAGGATGGAGATGCCAGGTAAGAGGGAAGGAGGAAGGCCTAAGATAAGGTTTATGGATGTGGTGAGAGAGGACATGCAGGTGGTTGGTGTGACACAGCAAGATGCAGAGGACAGGAAGAAATGGAAACAGATGATCCACTGTGGCAACCCCTAAGGGGAGCAGCTGAGAAAAAAAAACATTTTTACTTTGACTAGCTCAGATTAGAGAAATCCAATCATAGGGATTGCAGGAGATATTCAGGCATTTTTTGTACATTTTTCCCAGTGTTTTCTTAGTAACAGACAGTCAATCTAACAACATAGCTAGGACCTAAGATGGCTGAACTCTTAAGATCAGGTTGAATAGATTCCTCCCAGTGGGAAAAAAAAAGTAAAAATACAAATAAAAGCTTACGATATAGGTAAAATTAAGTGACTGGCTAGTTAATATAGTACCTGAATATCTGCAAAGAAGAAATCTGGAAAAAGTAAGAAAAAAATCAAATATGCAAGGAGAAGGAGAAAATATACTCTGGTTGGGAAGAGTCTTGGAGTTGTTCAGCAAAAAACAGTTCAGGTTTCAGCTTTGGTACAAGAAATGGCTTTCAGTACTTTAGAGCAAAAGTTAATCAAATACATTCAGATATGTTTAAAATATTTGAGATACTAGAGGATTACATAAAGTCAAATGATGAAAGGCTGTGAAGCAGATAAATTTTATGTATTAAGATAAGCTGATAAAACTGCAGAAATTAGTGTCTGAAAATGAAGGAGAGGATGGCTGAATATAAGCTTTCTCAAGAACTGTTTCAAAAAGTAATACATTTAGAAGGCACAGCACACAGAAAAAAACATGGGATTTTGAATTTTACCAGAGAAACCGATGGAAATAGCTGCATTAATTTTTTTGAAAGCACAAATCAACTGGATTTATATTCTACAACATGGCTTTTTAATTGAAAGGGCACACCATGTGTATGCTCCATATCTGACAATGAGAAAGAAGCCAAGACCTATACTAGTAAAGATGCAGTTGCACCTGTAGATCAGTGGCAGAAGGGAAAATTTTAACAAAAGGAGAGACCAGTGTGTTTCTGGAAGATGATTATTCCTTATACACCAGATAGAATGTTAATAAGTTTATCGCTACAATCAGGGGATGTCAAGAGGCAGGTATGAGAATCAAGTTGATATATATATACAACTGTTTTTTTAGAGTATTTTTCCTAGGGGATCAAATGCATTTTTAGATGCAGAACAGGATAAGGAGTAATAAAAACATTATGCAGCAAAGAGTGAGCTGGCAAAATGAAAGGGACTCTGTTTCTTATTCTTCTGACAATAGCAAATTCCATAGAGAGAACTTGGCAGTAAAACCCTTTTCCATTGTGCCAAAGGAAAAAGATTGAGTGACAGTAAAAAGGCCCAGTAGCTGACTAGAAAAATCCGAAGTACCTCCGGCTTGAACTGGAGACTAGTGATGGATCTTTGAGATGATGAGGAAGAAGACCAACAATAGTATGAAACAAATGGAAGTATAGCAAAGTGTGTACAACAGGTCTTTCCATAAGATGCAGTTTGACATGAGAATGGTGTTTCTGCACAAAGAAGTGGCTAAAAA